>NW_028095383.1:177066-353363 GCF_014824575.4 Sturnira hondurensis | reverse complement strand
GCACAATAATATTAGTTTGAATTTTCATAAAGAAACGATAAAAGAATATGCTAATTTACTAAAAAATTAATAACAGTGGTTACCTGTAGAGGAAAGGGGAGCTATGAGACTTTGCATCTCATTTTATGTTGTTTTTTATTTTTGAACCATGTGACTTTTTAAAAAACTCCCTTTAAAAAAGAGCATAGGCTTCAAAGTGAAAAAGTTTTGAGTTCTGACCCCAGCTCTTCCAACTTGCTAACAAAATAAGAAACGGAAATTCTTTGAGCAGCAGCTTTTATATCTATAAAATGGGCATAGTAATAGTACCTTCTTCATAACGGCTATGCGTGTTGTGTGAAATAATGTAAGTAAAAGTGCCTAATCCAATACCTGACAGAATCAAACTTTGATGCATTAAAAAAAATTAAAGTTCTGATTATTGTATGACCTTAAGCTAGTTTCTTCCCCTCTCTACCTCCCCCTAGCCTGGCTTACCCATAGTCCAACGGCCAGGACAAAGAGGAAGTACAGAACTAGCATTGCGATGTCACCTGCCTCCAGCCTCTTCTGGGGAAAGGGCTCCAGGGGATCCGACTGTGTGGGGTGAGGGTTGCTGTGGGAGCTCTCCATGGTGCTGAGCGAACTCTCAATCCTGTGGAAGGTCAAATGCGGGTCAGATGCCAGAAGCGAGCAACACTCTTCTCACTCTCTCTGTGGCTGCCTCCTTGGAACATCCAACCAAGACAACACACATGGGGGGAAGGGGCGGTGGAGACGTATCTGAGGGCAGATTCATCCACCCAGCCACTGGCTCATTCATTCAGCAAATATCTGAAGTTTTATCAAAACCATGATTAATTTTTACCAATTCACTCACTCGGCAAAACATAAAGAATAAACAATTTAAACAGCACAGATAGTTTCACTAATTTGCACATATTTAATAAGTGCCTATGTAACACCTACTACACACCAGGCTTCATGCTAAGTGTTCAAAAACTTGCAAAGCGGGCACTGTTGTTAGCACTATTTTACAGATGGAAAAATTGAGGCACATATAAGTTATGTAACTTGCCCAAGGTAATAGAGCTGAATGTTGAAGGCAAATAGTATTGCTCCAGAATTCATGTTTTGAGCCACCGTTCTAAGCTTTTTCTCAGTAAACTACACTTCGATTGGTCATTTAAGGGATTCCTGTGGTAGGCAGGATTATGTCCTCCCAAAGGTGCTTCATATTCTAAACTCCAGAACCTGTGAATAAGTTCAGTTACATGGAAAAGGACAATTAAATTTGCAGATTGAACCCTGGCTGGTGTAGCTCAGTGGATTGAGCACAGGCCTGTGAACCAGACACTCACAGTTCAATTCCCAGTCAGGGCACATGCCTGGGTTGCTGGCCAGTTCCCCGCAGGGGGCGCATGAGAGGCAACCATACATTGATATTTCTCTCCCTCTCTCCTTTCCTTCCTCTCTAAAAATAAATAAATAAAATCTCTAAAAAATGCAGATTTACTTCAGGTTGCTAATCAGCTCTTCTTAAAATAAGGAGAGTAATCTAATCATCTGAGTGGGACTAATCCAATATAAGGGCCCTTAAAATTGTACAAGGAAATCAGAGGTGACAGGGTGAGGAAGATTTGGCCCAATGTTGCTGGCTTTATAGATAGAATAACAGAGCCATGAGCCCAGAAATGCAGGTGGCTTCCAAAAGCTAGAAAAAGTAAATTACTAAAACATGCAGAAGAGATCCAGACCTGCTGTTACCTGGATGTTAGCCCTCTAAGACTCATTGAAAATGCATGACCTTCCAAATTGTAAGGTAATAAACTTGTGTTGTTGTTTTCTTTAAAATAATTTATTTGTTTCTAATCACAAGGTCCAAGCAAGACACAGGGCAGTGTCTGTGACCCCAAGCTGTCCATCCCAGTCTCAGTATCTGTAAATTCCTTGTACAACACTAGGCTCATCCTGCCCCCAAGAGCTGGCTTGCATCCTAACAGCTGCAGAGTATAGTATCTGACCATGTGGGAAGTTTAAGCTTGAGTTTTCTAGCTTATTTGTAAATACTGAAATGGAACTAGCTGTTCCAACTGTTAATTTCCTAAAACTCTTATGAATGAATAGGTCACAGGAAACTATGCTATATAGCTCTTAGAGCCACTTAAACTTTTACAAATGCCTTTCTCAAATAGCAGTGACTAAGGTTGGTTCTAAGGCTGAGGGTGCCTGGGACCCCAGAACAACCGCATCCAGAGGTCCCCACTTCCTAAGGAGTGATAGAAGAAGGACAGGACAGGCCAAGCAGGAAGAATTAACAGTTGGTTTTATAGGGCTCAGAACGGAAATCCAGGCATCTTGAGGGCCTCTGTGTATCTGTCCATTTTGTTCTCCATGTCTTTTCAGCCCATTTCCATAACCTCATGAGCTGTTTTTTCTCCCAGTGATGGATATTGGCCTTTCCTTCCTCTTCTCCAGAGTGGCTGTGAGTGCCTGGTACTTTCAGCCAACCTCATGGGCTAGGCACCCTAGAGAGGCAAACTTCTGTGTAGGCTTTAGAGACATCCAACATTGATGGCCACAGGAACCACTGTTCACTTTTTTTTTTGACATAGGGTGGCAGTATCCCATCGAACACTTTGAGGTGGTTGGAGGTGGCCTGGCTTTGCTTGGTCTTGTGGGGTACATGCTGCCTTCTATTGGCAAAAGATGCTGCTGGAGTCCTGGAAGAAGTAGGGTCCAAAAGATAGGTTGATATTCATCCACTTGCAGAGGATGACCAGATGCTTCAACTTGTGTCTGTAGATATTGCCAGAAATATCTGGATGACCTCACAGAGCATGACCATCACCTTCTGACCCAGTAGTATCCACTTGGCTACAACAGCCACCAGTGGCCCAGGAGATGGCCTCTGCCATGGAACACCAGGCCCCATCCCTCTGCCACTTTTGGCAGCTGTCTTGGAAAGAAACTTATGCTGTTTTAAGCCACTAAGTGGTAATTTGTTACAGCAGCAATTAGAAACTAGTAAACTTTCCAAGGGTGATTTTTTACTATGTGTGATTTAGGAACTGAATCACACATAGTATTTTATTCCTGTGTTAAGATGTAATTCAACTCAGAGTGTCAGACTTCAGGGTTCTAGGAATGGAAATATTGCTGGTGGAAGTGGGGTTCTTTCACTGGATCATGAGAAAAGCATTCCACAGACTCATGCATGGGAGATTGTAATATGGCAAGGTTTATTCAGGTAGAAGACTGCTCCTTTATCTCATCTCCAACCATCCCAGGGTGGAAAAAGTCCAAGCATGTCCTCAGCAAGGCAAGAACAAAGGTGAGTATCCAGAGGTTCTGTGTAAGAGCATCGTATTTTGGAGCCCACAGGTGTCTGTTTAGTGGTCTCAGTTCCCATCCACAGTAGCTTAGCTTGTGTTTCTGGCTGCAACCCACTGCTGTGTTGTGGTACCCAGGCTCCTGCTTGGAGCCTACAGTTTGTAGTTAGCCTGGGCCACATGGTTATAGAGAAAGAATGCACAAGCACAAGGGGCAAGTGTGGGTTCTCAGGGGAGAGAGAGAGAGAGAGAGAATGAGCTTCTTTGTTCTCCTGGGATTCTATTATCTTGAGAAGAACCAGGAGCTTTTTCAAAATAACCAATCAACTCCCCAGCTTTTGTGGGCTTCTTTAAAGAAGAAAAAAATTTTTTAAAGATTTATTTATTTATTTATCTTTAGAGGGGAAGGGAAGGAGAGAGGGAGAGAAATATCAATGTATGGTTGCCTCTCATGAGTCCCCTTCTGGGAACTGGCCTGCAACCCAGGCCTGTGCCCTGATTGGGAATCGAACCGCGATACTCTGGTTCACAGGCCCGTGCTTAATCCACTGAGCTACACCAGCCAGGGCTTTAAAGAAGAAAAAAAAATTTTATTCTCACCTGAGGATATTTTTTTCAGGATTACTTTTAGAGAGAGATAGAGGGAAAAAACCAAAACATTAATTGGTTTCTTTTCATAGACTCCCTGACCAAGAATGGAACTCACAGTGCAGGCATGTGCCCTGACCAGGAATTAAACCTGCAGCTTTTTGGTGTATGGGATGGCACTCCAACCAACTGAGCCACATGAGCCAGGGCTTTGGTAGGCTTCTGATGGGTCTACCCATTAGCCCTCTTCCAGGTTAGGCTGACAAGCCTTTATAGTCAAGCACCTCCCCTGCACCATTCTGACTTCTACTGTGCATGTGCTTACTTCCCGCTGTTTGCCCCAACAATGCAGTACTGGATGGGGGAAAAGAGGAGTGTTAATCCTTCATAGGGCAGTGCTATGATCCCCTGGAGTGTGTGAAGCTATAGCTAGCTTCCTAGTGAAGTAAACAGGCTTATGTTCCCAGGTTGATTATGCTCAATAATGTCCAATTCCTTTTGTGTCCTTCCTTATTAATAATTAGCTACTATCTATGTAACAAAAAGATTCAGTCCCTGCCCTCCATGTTGTGCAGCTCAGTAATAAAACAAACCCGCTTGCAGATAATTACCATATCGTGTGATGATTAGTATGGTCGCCACTATACTAATGGAGATGCATAGGGATTTATATGTCAAGGAGTCCAGCTTAGGAGCCACACAGCCATCTCCACCACTGACCAATCCTGATAACTTGGACTGATTTCTTACTTTCTCTAACATTTAGCTTTCCCATATGAAAAATGGAACAATAAGAGTTGATAGTTTATAGATTGCTGTGAACTACACTTGCCTGTGAAGTATTGAGCACCATGCCTTCCACAGCTGCTCTCAATAAATTGTGGCACTAGTACTACTACTACTACTATTGTAATTGTTATTATTATTTTCTACAAGGTGGAGTGAGGCAAAGACCACCTAATTTTACATGAAGGAACTCAAACAGCAGCATCTAAACCGAATTTTGATGGGTGACTAGGTGGTCCTGTGTGAATAGGTGGGGATTGGGGAGCATTCCAGGATAAGACAACAGCACCTGCAGACAGTGAGGTGTGAATAAGCATGGCTTGTTTAAAAAAACACCAGATTCTTGTCTGAGTATTGAGATTGGAAAGGGGGAGATGAGCGGTGAGGCTGATCAGACATGAAAGCAATTATACCAGCCCTTTGATGTCAGTGGTTCCCATCCTATCAGATATCATCCCCCATTTTTATAACAAGTACTATGTAATACCCCTTAAGAAAGGTTCTGAGGTCCAAATGTTAGGGGAGTTTTTCCCCTACATGAGGGGAACCCTGTCCCATGGAGTTCCCCCTGTCATGAATGAACTGAATCCTCCCAGACACTATCTGTCTGGCAGGAAAGGTGGTGGTGATTCCCTCTAATGGAGAATTAGAGAGAACCCTTCTCCGAAATGGCTTTTATTGAGATCAGTATGTGCAAGGGAACACAGCATACATGCATAGCTCTTCAAGGTCAAATAAGCTACAGTGATAGAACACAGGTATTATCTATAGATAACAATGGAAGAAACACAGAGATCTGCCTCAGGTCAGGATCTGTTAGACTCACTGACACCAGATGGTCATTAAGGTGTGGTTCATGAGATAAGGAGTTCACTCCTTATGCTTTGAACTTAAACATCTAGTTTATATCAACAGAGCTATACAAAGCAAAGCAAACTTCAAAGGATGCAATGTATTCTTCAGGCCTGACTCCCATGGGAACCCTCAGTGCTGGTATTGGGTCATGACTGCCTCCTGTATTCCTGGTGTTCTGGTCGAGATTTACAGGCCTCTCTGAAGGCCTTGATTGGGCGGGGCTACAGTCTCCAATACCACAGAGTGGTCCCCAACACCTACACCAGCACACAGTTCTCAGGCACCAGGAAGATGTCCAAGAATTCAACTCAATTGTGACACTATCTACCCAGAGAAAGCATCCGATTCATCAGGTTAAAGGTTCAAACCTATAAGATTGTCCCCACCCTCTCCAACATACACATGCATTCAGATTCCATTTGCAAGTCCAGGTTGTCCACCTGTGCTTCTGATTGACTGGCTATAGATTTGAGGTTTTAATGACACTCACCATTCTCCTTGGATTTAATTAATTTTCTAGAATGGCTCATAGAATTCTGAGAAACATTTTCTGAGAAATAAAAGGAAAGTCATTTATGATAAAGTGATTAGGATGCAATGTGAAACTGTCTGATTCCATTGAAAGACTCAAAGGTGCAGCCAGATGCTTTCAATGGCACTGAAGGAGTTATGCATTTAAGAGGAATAAGAAATGCAGGAGCCTTTATACTCCAGAAGTGCAGAATAAAGAGTGAATCTACAAACACCAGAAGAGAGACTCATATATACAACAGATGTGTAATGTGTAAAAGTGCTCTGTAATTTTAAGTGTTATAAGGAACCAAGCTATTGCATGAACACCAGGCTCTTAGTTTAAGACAAATCCCTCTGAAAAACATTTGAGACAATGTGAGAGCATAAAGCATGCACATATTTACATTAAAAATACCCCAACATATTGTGTATTATGTAAACTAGAGCTAGGTCCTGGCTTCAGATAGTTCTAGGTGTGTTTTCACTCCACATGAATGGTTGGTGGTACATCAGAAGGTCTTTGTTCATGGGGCAGTTCTGTGTATTTCAGGGTGTCTAGCTTCTCTGGCATCTACACAATATATGCCAGTAGTATTCCCAAGTCACTGTGACAACTAAGTGTCCCATAAATTTTTAAAATATCTCTGTGGGGGGAGAAGCAACACACTATTTCATACCTGCTCTAAGTTCAGGAGGCAGCACTGAAGGATTTTGGACAAGGAAGTGGTGTGACTAGGTGGTGGGAGGCTTGACTAGAAGCCAGAAGGTAGGTAGGAAGGATATTTAATTATGACAGGTGACTAACTGACAGAGTAAGTGAGTGGAGGGAGCATGGGGAAACTATTTCCTGCTTCCCATCAGAACTGCCCAAAGACTGAAGGCCTAGTTTTCTGTGTAAGATTTTTCTTGTTCTTGAAGTAGAGTTCCTCATCTCCCACACTATTAACATCTGGGATCTGGTAATTCTTTGTTATACAGGGCTGCCGTGTAGGGTGTTTAGCAGCATCCTGGTCTCTACCCACTAGATGCCAATGGCACTGACAACCATCAGTGTTCCCCAGGTTGAGAACCCAGAGGCCTGCAAGAGGCTGGATAGTCAATTAGAAAAGACACCTTAGGGAAGTGCTCAATGCCATGACCATTCCAAGTGTCAGAACATTGACACTTTGAACTTATCTCCTTGGGGCTGGGCCTCACTCTTGTTCTGTTGGGAGGATGCCCACAGCTTCTCAGACCTGGACCTGGTGGTCCTCTCCATGGAGGCAAAGACCCAAGTAAGCCTTGATCCACAGCATTGATAAAAGGAAGGGAGGGAGAAGGAGGGAAGAGAAGTGTTGGGCAAAGCCAGCTCGGACACTTATCTGGCTCTCTGGCAGGAGTACAGAGCAGAAGCTCAAATTCCAACCCAGATCACCTGAGCTTGGATTGAACCCAAGACCTTGAAGGGAGAAAGTGGGAAGGGAGTGTGGGAGCTGAATCTCCCTAGATTTCTTGTGAGGGAGTGGAAGGTCTAACCAGAAAAGACATCTGGAGACTCAGGGTGGGAGTCTAGATGGTCTTTCAAGGTCGTCTCAAGGGTAAAGCCCCTGTTAGGTAGGTTGCATTCTTATTTCACTTTGTAAGCAAGAAAATTGTGTCTGTGGCTGACAAGTGCCAGATCTGTCTGACTTAGAGCCCGAATTTTCAAACATTTCAACCTGCTGCTTTCAACGATGAGGACAAGAGGCTCAGGAAGCAGGGACTGAGGATAGATTGTTCTATTGATTGGGGACTGAGATAGATTGTTCTACAACCCAACAGGTCTAAAGGGGAGAAAGGAGGGAGGAGGGTCAGCGGGCTGACTGGTGAGCCAGCCCTCCCCTGTCCCCAGCCCCTCCATCAGCTGCCCCTTTCAGGCCCTAGCCTGCCTGGCACTGAGAGGAGTGTAAACAAACAAGTCATTCATCACCACTCTGGGCAGGCTGGTACCACTGGAAGCTCTTCCTGCACCCCAGGAGATGGGGCCCTGCCAGGGCCAGGAGGGCCTGGCTGCATCTACATCATGGGATTAGGAGCACAGACCAGAGAGACCACAGAACCCAAGTGCTGCTGCCTCAGTTGCAAACTCACAGGGGGGCCCTTAGGTGCCCTTTCTTCAGCAAATCCATGAGCACCTTTACCCAAGTGCCAGTCATGGAGTTGACTATATTTGTGGTTTTATCCTCACCAGCCGGCGAGGTAAACATGTTACACTTCCATCCTACAGGTGGGAAACAAGGTACAAAGAGGTGGAAGTGAACTGGGCTCATGGCTGTGCCACTTGCTTCTCAGGCACAGAAAGTGCCCAATGTGGGATTTAAACCCAGGTTCCAAGCAGAAGCTCATTGTATTATACAATACTGGCAGCTCTGTCTTCCTTTTGTCCCTTCCTCCTGCCCTTCTCTCCTTTCTCTCCTTGACTTTGGTCTCTTGCTTCCTTTCTCTGTTTCTTTACTGTGAACATTTATTAGGCACCAGCTGTGTGCCAGGCTCTGTGCTAGGCAAGGAGGACAAAGAGGTGAGCAAGGTGGATCTGGCCTCATTCAGTACCCTGTGTATCCAGACCCACTCGATAGAATAACCCTAGTACACTTTGCCCCTTGAACTGTCCCAGGAGGGCCACGCCAGGGGTGGGCTCCTGCTTCACCTCCTGTGAGGGGTTCTCCCTGAATGGCAGGGCAGCGTTAACCAGAGTCAGCCAAAGCGGGCCTCGTAACAACGGCTTTGTTTGCAAGAACACCCTGCACTTGCAGTCACCCATGGGCCAAAGAACAAAAGGGAGCTGGGCCACAGAAATGGCCATTTGCCCTCTTCCTTTTGGCCGGTTATATAATCTGCATTGCAGATGTGGAAATTTTCCACAGTCTAGCTGAGGAAAAGACTGGGGACTGAATGGACAGGCGGGGTTGGGGAGCATTCACTCCTGTGTGTGCATGCACTGGTGGGGTGTACATTATTTTTTATAACTTTCATGCATCTGAAACTTTTGATGATGAAAGTAAAAACAAACAAGACTTATAGCATAAAACTACCTGTGTCTATTCAATATTTCAAAGACAGAAAACTATAAATTATTTGGCTAGGATGAAGCATAGCTGCCAAACATCAAATACATTAGCAGGGACAGAGAATGGGAGAGGGAGGGAGAGACAGACTGAGAATCCAGAGGAAGGTCCTGTGCTGGGTGAAGATGACAGTGATCATCAAATTACAGATTTCAATTGCAGGCAAAATACTCTCCTGGAATTAGCTGTGTCACGACAAAGTGTTCAGCTGTTAGAAAGACATTGCCTGGTTAAATCCCACCTCTGCCTCTTATTAGCTCTGTGATCTTTGGACCAATAACCTCTCTGAGACTCTGTTTTTTCTCATGTGTAACATGGGTACAATAATCCGATCTATGTCACAGGTTGATTAAAAGCATTAAGTGCATTCATTACATACAGTGATTAGGTCCAGAATACTTGGCTTGTCCCTGTCTTTATAAAATCGTTTAAAAAAAAACATGGACATTGTGATCAGGAAGACCCTGGCCACCTATGTGTGTGTGTCTCATCTGAAGCACACAGCACCCCTGAGAGGTCAACTCTGATCAACCCCATTGAACTGTTGTGGAAAACAAAGCTGGGTCCTGGGCTCAAGGTCACACTACTAATAAATAACTCATCCAGGGTGCCCCCCAGGCGTACCCCTTGAGCTCATAACCACTGGTCTGCACATGAACACTTGGCAGGGAAAATTATGGGCTGATAACAAAGGCTACTTTCCCGGACCCCAGCCACTCACACCCTTTCCAGCCATTCTCCTATGGCACCTCCAGTGGAGGTAACTACCTAGCTTTTGATTGGCTCAGTTTTGGGGTATGCAGCAGGGCTGGTGTGGAGGCAGCCCAAACAGAGGGAGTGGGTCTATTTTGTAAGGCAGAGTGGGTTGTCAGGGCCTAGAACTGCAGAGGGGAGGGACTGAAGTTCCACCTCTGGCCAGTTTGACCAGTTACACTACAGGGTTCATCAGTGACAGGGCTTTAGAAAAAGGCTAAGTGGACAGCTTCCAGGAACTTTGGGTTGAAGAAGAGAGCACCACCCCCAGCTTGTTAGGAAAAGCCACAGCTCTAGCATTTAGGAAAGATACTACAGGCGTGGCAGGGCAGCTCTCCCTAAACAGTTCACATATAGTATCACATGTGAGTGCAGGGGACTCGTGGGTGTTCTTCTCCACTCTCCTGGTCTCTCCACTGTTGACCTCGTCTCATGATCCCCGGAGGGAACGAGTCATGAGAGCACCTAGTGAGCCCCAGCCCTGTCTGTCCACCTTAGTGGATGCCCAGTTGGCATCGCAAACTTAAATAGTTCAAATTGGAGACTGTGATGGTCAGCAGCTGCTAGTCCTCCCATCTCACTAAATGGCGACTTCACTCACCCAGCTTCTTTCTCACAAGAAAACCAGGAGTCATCCTTAAGTCATTCATTCATTCATTCACTCATTCATTCACTCATTAGATGGCCTACGAGCATCTACTCTGTACCAGCCATTATGCTAAAGCACCAAGGATGCCATTGTTCACAAACATACCATCAGAGACTTTAGAATGCTTCTTTCTCATCTCCCAGACTCTATTGACCTCTAATTTCATCTTATTCTGCTTCCAAAATATAGCTTGAATCCATCTACTATCCCTCATCTTGATTTCTCTCACTTTCATCCAAGCCACTTAGAGTGGGAACCCCTTGTCCTGACACTACTCTTGCTTCCTTTTGGTTCTTTTGGTTTACAAGCTGGCACTCAATTCACTGAGCTACACCAGCCAGGGCTACTCTTGCTTCCTTCTAATTCACCCCTCACAAGGAAGCCAGAAAGATACTTGAACATACATCAGATTAGATTATTTTCTTTCTTGCAGCACTTTTGTGCCTGCTCTATAGTGGCCCTGCCCATCTCACATGGGCCTTCTTTTTATCGCTTGAGCACTATTTCATACCTCAGGGTCTTTGCCTTTCTGTTCCCTCTGCCTGAAATGCTGTCTCCTACACTCTTGGCTTGATGAACTCCTGCTCATCCTTCAGATGTCACCCTTCTGTTAACTCCCCAAAGAGCCTTCTGTTAACCTCAACCTAAATTTTGTCCTTAAATGATTTGTCCTCAAACATGACTTCTCATCGACATGGAATCAAGCATGACACTTCACTTGTATGACTCTCTCATTAGTGCCTGTTCTAACTGCATGGTAAGCGATGACTTACACTGTGTCTCCAAAGCAGCGTTAAAAAGGGAAAAAACAAGCTCAAATGGAGTCACTTTTGCTCAGCCACATCACCAAAGCAAAACCACAGTGAGCCTGCTTGCAGTTTCAGCCTCTCCCAGGAGTGGGATTTTAATACAATCAGTCTGGAATTTCCTGGTTAGCACTAGTGAATTCATCTGCCTGATTTGACTGCTGGCTTTCCCCTCCCTGAGGGACATGGTCCCTGCCTGAAATGGTCTACCTTTTAACTTCTTAACCCTACCCTCTTTCTGCTATATAAACCTCCCGTTTTGTACAACCTGTCAAAGCACCCTTCTAGTGCCCTGATGGGATGCTTCCCAATTTATGAATTAATTAATGAAGCCAATTAGATCTAAAAATGGACTCAGTTGAATTTTGTTCTGTAACCGCAGGAACTCAGCAAACATTTGTGAAACAGGCAACTGAGGACTCTTCAGAGCTGTGGCCATGTACCCTGGCATGTCTAGCACCCCACTCCCCCAAGATACATCCCTAGGACGCATTTTGGTGGAGGGATCCTCTCCCAGCTACTGCCCGGAACCACCCAGCAGAAGCCATTGGGCATAGGTATTGTAGGTAAGTTCAGCTATGGGAGTTGCGCCTCAGCTTTGCCACTCTGTGCAACCTTGGGCCAGTTTCTTAATGGCCTTTAGGTTCTGTCTGTGAGTCAGGGGGCTGTGCCCTCACAGGGTAACTGTGCCAGTTAGAACAGGTCCAGGACAAGTCACCCTGCACATGTACCCAGCATGTACCAGTGGAGACTCCTTTTGCTTGTGGTTGATAGCAGCTGCACCCCTGTAACAATAGCGTTTTATTGTTATATAGATGTTCTCACCTGCCTTTTCTCTTCGGGTTTTCCGCACCTGTGAACTGAGCTGGGCTGAAGTTCACCGTTTTTTAACAGGTAAGGAACCTGAGGCTCAACGAATGGCCAGTGACAAGGCAAGTGGGAAAAGTGAGACCCATACCTGCTGACACTGGCTGTGCCCACCCCTCCAAATGCACTCTTTCTGCCTGTTGTTGATAGACTTCCCCGAGGAGAGGAGCTACACCGACAGCCCCCCTCCCCCCGCCCCGTGGCTCTCAGCTGCAGGTTTTCCTGAAAGCTCTGTGTCTGATCCCAGCCCAGCTCGTCCAGTTTGCAAAATGGGCATTGGAGGGGGGTGTCTTACCTTTCTATGGATGCAGGGCCCACCTACTCCGGCACCTGTCGGTAGCTTCTGCAGCAGGAGGCAAAGAGGCAGTGAGAAAGGGGAAACCTGGGATCCTCTCCCTTGCAGCCAGAGCTGAGGAGGACAGCGGTGGCCCTCCCTCCTGCACTGCCTGCTGCTTGTCGAGAGAATCTTCTTGCAGGTCAAACTCCAAATTCCAGCCTGAGATTAGAAAAACTGAGAATGATCTTTCCCGGGACAGAGGAGAGGATGGGCCCAGCTCAAACCCTCGAACTGGAACTCAAACCTGCCCCTGTGGGAAGGTGGCAAGCCCCGGGCTCTACCCTTAGCCTCCCTGGGGCCTTTACCTGATGAGGGGCCAGGGCCGGAGAGGTGGAGGGCACTACTCAGCTTCATCATCCACTCTTCTACTGGTCCGCCTCCATCCTGGGATAGGCAGGCTTGGGACAGCTGGACGAAGGGGGAGGACAGATGCTGGGGGGCGGGGGGCAGGCAGGGGACAGAGGAAAGTCCCAGGCGAGCACTTCAGTGTGGCCCAACTGCCCCCACAGCAGTCACAGTGACCTCTCTTTGTTCAGCCCCTTTTCTGTGTGCTCTCCACAACAAGCCTGAGCAGAGACAGGCGTCTGGAGTCCTGAGCAGCTGTCAGGAGGGACCAAGCCAGAGCCAGGGGCCCAGGTGTGGCCCCGACATCGGGACAGGCTAGGACGGAGGAAGGCTTTCATTGGACATTCAGAGTATTCAAGACTTTCAAGCATTTGCAGAACAAGAGACTTTAAACAAGGCTCTGGATTTCCCACTTGGGTGGAATAATCTAAGATGAGTCCGTACTGGGCCCACACAGCCACAAGATGGCTGCCAGCTGAAGCCGAGACGTGGCCACAGACCTGACCTACTGCACTCCGCTGCTCCCCGGGGCCTGCCTGAGCCTGGAGCTGCGGCCCCTGGGACAGAGAAATTCAGGAACAGTGACTGAATATACACAGTTTCTGTTCTAATGTTTCCTGTGTCTCTGCTCACTTGGTCTTTCCAATCACCCTCTAAGACAAGCCCCATTATTATCTCCCTTTTACTGATGAGAAAACTCACCCGAGATCACCAAGCCAGTAACTGGCAGAACCAGAATTTGAACTCAGAGTTCTACAGGAGCAGTGGAGGGTGGGGAAAGGGTGGCTTAGAAGTATGTCCACTAGCAGAGAGTAGCCTGGCTGAAAAAAGACCTGGCACTTAAATTGACAACAGCACGAATGGGGGCCTGCCTGGTCCTGGGAGGGGAATGGGACCTGAAGATGGACCAAAGGGGGACAGGTGGCCAGGAAACAGCTGGCCTGATGCTGTGATCTGCCTCCAGAGGAATGCCCCACGATGTGCATGGTTTCACCAGCCTGGGGCCTAGCCCTATGCCCTCGAGTTGTACCTAAGGGACAGCAGTCAAGTTTCAGGACCACAGTGTCCACACAGGAAGCGTGTAGATGAACGAGGCCGGCCAGGCAGGGCTGCAGTCGGCTGGAGAGCACACGTCCCAGCTGAAGGGGACAGCGATTACTCGGCTCCAACCAGGGGGGAGGTCCAGAATTTTGGATAATGTCTTTTGATTACTAATCTGTAAGGACCAGATATGGCCCACTGACACTGACTTGTTACCTCTAACAGCTTCTTTACTCATCCAGCTCTTGACCCCCTCATTGACGCTGTAAAAAATAGGAGAAAATGATGGTGCAACTTTTGGGGGGAAGTTTTTGGATGTTTCTCATAAAGTTAACATACACCTATCCAATGGCCCCGCAATTCCACTCTTGGGTGTTTATCAGGAGAAATGAAAACATATGTTCCTGCAAAGAGTGGAGTGCAAATGCCCATCGCAGCCTTGCTCACAGGAGTCCTGTCAGTACAGGCAGACCCAAGGAAAATCTGCCTCCATAGCAGGTAAAGACCCAACAATGAAACTGCCACTCTAGTCTGGCGATTAAAAAGGGTTTATTAAGTGAAGCTTACAAGCACATGTTGGGTGCTGCAAAGTGAAGTGGCTATCCTCCACATCACTTCATAGGTGTCAAATAACCACATAGAACAGGGCAGGGTGGACAGGGTACTGGTACATGACTAGTCCCAGGTACAGGAAGATGCCCAACAGGCTCAACCAGGTCAGGACAATGTCCTGTTCCAGGAACCAGTACGCACGGAACACAGGAGAGGTACTGCTTTATGTAAGAGGAGAAGTGATCAAGGTGTCTTTTATTTTGTTATAAAGTGATGCTTGGACTTCACCTAAGGATGGTGGCTTGTTGCCAGGAGAGCCAACCATGTGATTCTGGGGGCAGGGGTCACAGTCCCACCCCCAACCTAGAGGATGGGAAGAGGCACCAGAGATACAATCAATCACCAGTGGCCAATTATTTAATCTATGACAACTAATGAAACCTCTGCAAACCCCCCAAAACACAGGGTTCTGAGAGCTTCTGGTTGGTGAGCACCCAGGGTTTCGGGGAGAATGAGACTCCAGGGAGAACGTGGAAACTCCAAGCTCTTTCCCCATACCTTGCCCAACATCTTTCCCATCTGGCTGTTCCTGAGTTACGTCCTTTCAGAGTAAACCAGAGATCTAGTGAGTAAACTGTTTCTCTGAGTTCTGTGAGCCACTCCAGCAAGTTAATGGAGAACTGAGCTCTACAGGAATTTGTGATTCCTGCTAAATTTTCTGTAGTCATTTAGAAACACACCTCCACTCATCCACAACATAAAAATGTTGGCATTTATTTGTAACAACTAAAAAGAGCAAACCCCAAACCATGAAGCAGACAAGCTTCCCAATAGGGAAATGTGGCATTGAACCCAGTTTGAGTAAAACAAGACACATTTTTTGACTTAGTAACCATGAGACCTGGGGCAAATTGGCAGCCTCTCTGAGCGTTCAGTGTCCTCTACGCCCACTTTGCGGGGGATTGAATGAGGACTCAGAGAGAGGGGCAGGAAAGCACCTGGCCCATGGAAAGTGCTCCTGTCAGTGTTGACCCCTTCCTCCTTCCAGAAATGAATCCTGCATTAACCAGAAGCTGCCTGCTTTGCATTTGGTTGCCACTGAGAATCTCAAACCTTATTCTTTCTCTTTATGATAGCTTCAATAAGAAAAAAACTCTACATTTTTTTCTCCTACCTTTTTTCTGTTTTTGGTTCATTCCCTGCTCCCAAAGTCATGGTTTTCCTAGACCTGGGTGGCTTTGTCTCTGCAGCAGGCACAGAACAGAGCCCCGGTGAAGAGCCCTGAGGCAGACCCTGGCCTGAGTCAGCTTCCTGCTCCGAGCTGTGTGTTCTTGTGCAAATGACGCTAGTGCTCTGAGTCCAGATTTTCTCATCTGAAAAGGTTTGTCCTAATAATAGTGCCAAGCTCTTTTGTCAGGGAGATTCAAAGTGATCATACATGTAATGCTCTTCATAATTCCAAGATATTGTTTTTCTTTTTTTCTCTCTTTATTTCATGAATGTCCAGTACAGTTTTCAGGAGGCTATGTGACATGAAGTTTCACCACAGAGCAAAGGCGGAAGCGGAGGTGAGAGCCCAGATCACTGAACAGGACATTCGAGGCATTCATAAACATTCAAGATAGGCACTCTTCTCACTACACCTTTTGGGAAAATAAAGTTGGTTTTCATAAACATGTTATTTATCTAAAACACAATGGGTTATTCTTTTTAAATGAATTAATACATATTATTAACTGTTTGTTCATTTAAATGCTTAATTTGGTAAATACCTAGTAGAACCTTCCCTTGCAAAGGGTTCCTGAGACCAAGTGCTTTGAGAACAGCCGCCCTGTGCCAAACTTGACACACACCAGTACTTCTGGTAAACTCTTGCAAATGTTCCATCTAAACTCATAGCCACTCATTCGGTGTGTTAAAAGGTGTGTTCTGGTGAAAACAGACCCTCTGTGGAAAACCCATTTGTGGCAGTAGGGCCTGTGACAGAAAGTTATCCATAACTCAGCAGACCCTGCTGGTCAGTGTGTAGTGACTTGTTAATGAGGCAACAATAACTCCACTTCAATTAATTCCTAAACACTGTAACAGCAGATCACCTGTGACAGAGAAGTTGAAGTTTGGTGTGTGACTCCCACACATTTGAACATTATTAGAGTGGAACAGAATGCTGGGAAGCCAGCTTGACCGAACTGCCTGGGTCACAAGGGGAGGTTTCACCGATGGCCTGTTGTCATTGCCATCACGTATGTTCTAGCACACGGCCAGCTGCATGGTGCCTGGGCTCTGCCTTCAGCATCTGGTTAAATCCTGACTGGACTGACTTTGTGGCTTTTGGCAAATTACTTCATCTCTCTGCCTCAGCCTCAGCATCTGTCAAATAGGATTGTTGCAAAGATCAAATGAAAGGATGACCTGAGGTGGGGCTGGCCAGCAAAACCTGCCTTTGTTTCCTCTGAGATGACACCAGCCAGCCCCAGGTGTGGCCAGTGCCTGCCTATGAACCAAGAGGGCATGTGGTCTAAGCAACTTCTTCCTCACTTGCTTAAGAGGGAGCACTGGGCCCTGAGTACCCAACTCTTTCCCACCTTCCCACCAGTCCAGATGGCCTCAGCAGTCCCATGTGGGAGACAGAACTACTGCTGACAGTCTGAGTTCCTGATGGACCAGAGAAGCCACTGATGTGGAGCCCCCATGGATTGAGATGGGAGACAGAAAGGACCTCCTTTTACCTGGTTTGTGGAAAGCCGTGCAAAGCATTCGGAAGAGCATCTGCCCATGATAAGCACTGGGTGAACTTTGGCGTCAGGTCCCTACTAGCTTGCTCTGGAAGGACACACCTAGTCTTGTCTCTCAGTACAGAACACATACATGTAACACATTCTTTATCTTTAGCAAACAGCAAAGACTCTTGATTTTGCATTTGGACTCCGTTAAGCATGTGGCCCGAAACAAGTTGCGTCACCTCTCTGAAAGTGCTTTTCTGTCCGTTAAAGGAGGGGCATGGCAATGGTCAGGCATCAATGCGATCCTCCACGCAGGCCATCGAGTTTAATATTGTAAATGCCAAATAAATGTGGCCTTATTCTAGTGGTTTTCAATATTTCTAGTAGAGACTGTCTCATAAATGCTCACCTGTTGTTTTGAATCTTGATTCTATAGTGTCATCTAGCAGTTGTTTTGTCCATCTGGTGATCATCCTAAAATTAGAAACATCTGGTTTCCCACACCAGGCTCCTCCTCACCCCACTTAGGCACAGCCCATAGGGAGCTGGAATAAAATAGAGAATGCAGACTGGATCCCCTAGCCATGGATTAGGAAATATCACTGCACTCATGGTACCTATTGAAAACATGGCCATAGTCTATGCCTTAATCCAAGCCTGACCCAGAGAAGCCAGCTGTCCCAAGTGTCTCATAGATCACATCTTATATCATTGTGTTGGGGAGGAAAAACTTCCCTCTATTTCTCATGGTATAGTAATGAGATCTACATGAGTCAGATTAACAAGAGAAAATAACCAAATTTTATTACACACATATGCATGGGAACCCACATACATGAGAGGTTCAGGGACAGAGAGGGAGGATGAGGTATGAGACATTCTGAGCTCAAGATGAGGTGAGATGCCTGGGCTCCAGAGAGAGGGGAAGTAATTGTAGGACAATAACAAGAGCAGTTGTTCAGTGCTTGGCAGTTTGTGTTGCCCTATAGATAGATGGTTATAAAAAGATTATTTCTGGTAATTACTCTTACTATGGGCAAGGCCCTTAATTTAATCTTTAAGACAGAGATACAAGTTTCTTGTAATTTTGCAGGGTCTCAATTTTCTTCAGCTCAAAATAATTCACATGCCAAATGAAGAAGGTAGCCAGTCAAAAAGGTTTCTAATGTCGGACTCCAGGCCTCTTCAGGTGGAACGAAAGCAGGCCCTGACAGCTTCTTAAATGTTCCTGGTTTTCAGTTTCAGTGTCTCTGGGGATCTCTCTGCAACAGACACAGGGCTTCTCTCTCATATATAGGCTGTTGTGATTTGTTTGAAGTCATCCTGTTTTAGCTTGCACATCTTGGGAGAAGGGCAGTTTTAGTTCTCAATGATTCTAGTCAAAATAGTGGGAGAAAAATGGACAAAGTTAGTTTGGAGAGTCATAGCCAGATATTGGAGGAAACTAGAAGAGTTCAAAATCCAGTACAGTTTTCAGATAGAAACAAAACCTCCAAAGACAATAAACAGCACTGGAATCCGATCTCCACAGAGGTGTATTACTGGAACACGGCTTTTCTCTCTAAAACCACCCTTGTTTTCAACCTAAGGTAGCCAAATTAAGACTAATTTACCTGCTAAATAAATTTAGTTTCAATGAATTTGGCCTGACCATTTGTATAAGACCAGCAAGATTAGTAATTAAATGTGTAAGCTCTTTTAAATCTTCTTTACTGGAATTTTTCATAAGGAATCTTTAGATTGAACTTAAAAAGTCCTCTCAAGGTGAGAAAAGCCAAGTCAAGGACTTGCCATCAGGCTTTGCCTGCAATATCTTGTACATTTGGGAGAGTTCATTTCCTCTTGAGGACCCCCAGGTATCCTGAGATTCCTGCACTCTTTATTCGCCAGGGAGCCCTGTGAGAAAGGTGCCAGGCCTGTTTTTTCCTCCAGGGGCCTTTATTGGCTTCCATAAGTCAACCTTATTTTCTTAAAGTTGTGGGGTCATAGCTGCGTCTGGCATGTCTCTCTGAAAAGTGACATTCCAGTCAGAGCCTTGGTAATATAACCAGTTTCCAACTGTGTTCTCTTACGAGGAGAACTGAATCTTATTAACTTACACAAATTATAATATTGCCATGAAGATAAGACTACTTACTCACTAAGAGCTCCCAAATTCAGGAGGAATTCGGTAGGGAGTAAAATATAAATGTTTCAAGCCTTCTTACAAGGGCACAATATGCCACAGCACTCTAAGTAACAGCTGGCTTCAGAGAGGCACATTTTTCCTTATGACTTGAAAACAAAAAGATTAAAGAGCCAGCAATGTTTCAAACAAAAATTCAAAAATTATAAATAGTCGCCCTGGCTGGTGTAGCTCAGTGGATTGAACTGAGGCCTGAGAACCACATGATCGCAGTTCGATTCCCAGTCAGGGCACATGCCTGGGTTGCAGGCCAGTTTCCAGCAGGGGATGCACAGGAGGCAACCATACACTGATATTTCTCTCCCTCTCTCCTTCCTTTCCTCTCTAAAAGATAAATAAAATCTTAAAAATATTGTAAATAATCTTCATCAGCTCATTCAGCCCCATGTAATTAAGATTGTTTTTTTTGTTTGAATCCGGTTTTTCTGTTAGTTCTCTTGACCTTACCTAATAATTGAGAGTAATAGGGTCAGTGAGAATTCCAAGAAGGTTGCAAGGCTCATGTGATTTGCTCAGTAAACTGGGTGCTCTATCTGCAGGACTGTGGAAGGTATATCCCATGTGGTAAACACATTTCTGACACTTTCTTTGGCACTGTAATAGCATCAGCCCTTGGCAGGGGAAGGCTTCAACCTATCTGGAAAACAAACACATAACAAGAACATACTGATAACATATACTAAGTGGCAGATGACTAAAGTTTGACTTAAGTGTAATGGTGGGTAAAGGAATGCAAAACCTCAAAAATAATCATCTAAACATTTCAACCCTGCTGGGGCAAGTCCTGTGATTTTCCTTTTGTTTTCTTTAATCAATATTTTAAAAATAGGTTTTTCATTCTCCTTATCTAGAAGCCCTTGCTTTCTAACTGTACTTCCTTTTTTTCTTTTATTGATTCTAGAGAGACTGGAAGGGAGGGAGAAAGGGAGGGAGAGAAATATCGATGTGAGAGAGGAACATCAATCAGTTGCCTCTTGCACGCTGCACGTGACCCAACTGGGGATGGAACCCACAACCCAGGCATGTTCCCTGACTGGGAATTGAACCAGTGACCTTTTGCTTTGTGGGATGACGCCCAGCCAACAGAGCTACACCATCCAGGGCCTAACGACACTTCCAAGTGATCTAATCTAATTGGTACATTCATAACTGCCATCAGGAATTTTAGATCTGTCATTTTCCTTGAGGGCTAGCAGTTGTCTGGTTGGACCCTAGCTGAAAATGGAGTTTAGCCCACCTTCCTGTCTATTTATCTCTGAGAACTTATCATCTGACAGTTACCAAGTTCAGTTGTTAGGACATAAAATGTTTAGTTAGGTGATCTTACAGTAAGCTTTTTGCCACTCCTTTTCTTTCATTTATCTTCTTAAGTGTCCTTATATGTATTTTTAAACAATATCTGCAAATGTCTCTCTTGTTACTGGCTAGGATGTGACTGTGAGAGGGAGCTATCTTAGCCCACAGAGATGAAAGAAACAGTTCAGAGATGGAAGGAGCCTGAGGTACCAGCAGCCCTGGACTCTTGCAACCAGATGGGAGCCACAAGCATGTGGTTCTCTGTGGTTGAAGCTACTTCTCTCTGGAGTCTGGTCCAGCTGGTACACGTGTTGTACTCCAACCAGCAGCAGCAGCAGCTACACCCCAGGCCTGGGAAACCTGCCTCTGCATTTTAACAACATCCCCAGGAGATTCCACACACCTTCAAGTTTGAGGAGAGCTTCTTTGACACGGCAATGAAAGATATTCGGGGGTTTTTTTCGTGGACAAGCAAGACTGCAGTGTGCGTGGTGGTCAGCGCACTCTTCTGGACTATAGCTTCTCCAGGTCACATGCTAGACGGGGACTGCTACCCCATGGAACAGAGACCAAAGTTTTTGATGGTGGTTTGCTTGGCTGTTTTTAGTTTTGTTTTTTAAAACAAGTACAGTCCTGCGGGAAAGCCTGCTAATCTCATTCCTAGACGACTTCTCCACGCTTCTTCCAGAAAAAGGGAGTCACTGTGCGCCCTCATGTGGCCCCTTTCTCCACTTACAAGCAAGTGAATCCAGAGCTAGCTCATCCATTCTCACCAGGGCTCTCTGCGTGGTTTCAAGGCCAATTCCTACCAGGAATGTGTGCAACAAAGAGCTGTTTCCAAGAATACCTTAACATTATAATGCAAGATTGACCAAAGGGATGGGACCTCATCAAATTAAAAAGCTTCTGCATGACTAAAGAGAATAGCACTAAAATGAAAAGAGAACCAAATGTATGAGAAAACATTATTTGCTGATGATATCTCAGACAAGGGTTTGATCTCAAACATATACAAAGAACTCACACAACTCCACTCCAGGAAGACAAACAACCCAATTAAAATGGGCAAAACACTTGAACAGATACTTCTCTAAGGAGGACATACAAAGGACCCAGTGACATATGAAAAGATGCTCAGCATCACTAGCCATCAGAGAGATGCAAATTAAAACCACTATGAGAACTTCTGGCCAAGATGGAGGCGTAGGTGGAAACACTGTGCCTCCTCGCACAACCAAGTTTAAACACAACAAACTTTTAGTAACAAAAATGCAACCAAAACACAGAAAATTGAACTGTATGGAAGTCTGACGACAATGAACCATTCAGCCAGACTGGTAAGAGGGGCAGAGTCAGTGGCTGACAGAGCAAGTTGGGCAGGAAAAAACAGCAGGACCTACCCAGGAGCTCAGGTGGCGGTTGGTGGATCCCAGGTGTGGGGTGGCAACCTACGGACCCAATGAGGGTGCAAGGCAGCTGGCTGACCGTGGTCACACATTCACACTCAGATAAACCAGGCGAAGGAGTGAGCAGTGAGACAGACTGTGCAGGCTAGGGCCCCAGCAATGGGAATTAAGGCCTAAAAGCACCAACTGGAAAAACTTTCGAGTGGAGGTGCCGGGAGAAGCTCCCAGGCTCACAGAGAATTTGTTGGAGAGACCCACAGGGTCCTGGAGGGTGCACAGGCCCACACACCTGGGAGCCAGCACCAGGGGGCCCAGCTTACTTGTGGGAAGGAGCAGAGGGGACCAAGGTCCGAGAGAGAGCAGAACAAACACCATTGCCCCTCTCTGACCCTGCCCCCACATGCAGTGTCACAACCCAGTGACTGGGACGCCCCACCCTGGTGAACACCTAAGCCTCTGCCCCTCATATGGAACAGGCATAAACAGACCAAAACATTATGGCTCAAGAACAGTTCAAAACCCCAGAGCCGATACTTCTAAGTGACCAAGAGATAGCCAACCTATCAGATGCACAGTTCAAAACACTGGTGATCAGGACGCTCACAGAATTGGTTGATTTTAGCCACAAATTAGAGGACCATATGAAGGCTAAACTGACTGAAATGAAGGGAAATGCACAGGAAACCAATAGTGATGGGAAGGAAACTGGGACTCAAACCAAGGGAGTAAACCAGAAGGAAGAAAGAAACAACCAAACAGAAAAGAAGGAAGAAACAAGAATTCAAAAAAATGAGGAGAGGCCCTGGCTGGTGTAGCTCAGTGGATTGAGCGCGGGCCTGCGAACCAGACAATCGTGGTTCGATTCCCAGTCAGGGCATGTGCTTTGGTTGCAGGCCAGTTTCCGGCAGAGGCCCTTTCCCTGTAGGGGATGCAGGAGAAGCAGCCATACACTGATGTTTCCTTCTAAAGATAAATAAATAAAATATTTTTTAAAAATGAGGAGAGGCTTAGGAACCTCCAGGACGTCTTTAAACGTTCCAACATCCAAATTATAGGGGTACCACAAGGGGAAGAGGAACAGCCACGAGTGGAAAACTTATTTGAACAAATAATAAAGGAGAACTTCCCCCATCTGGCAAAGGAAATAGACTTCCAGGAAATCCAGGAAGCTCAAAGAGTCTCAAAGAAGTTGGACCCATGAAGGAACACACCAAGGCACATCATAATTACATTAGCCAAGATTAAAATGAAGGAGAGAATTCTAGAAGCACCAAGAAATAAGGGGACAGTCACCTACAAAGGAGTGCCCATCAGACTGTCAGCTGATTTCTCAAAAGAGATCTTACAGGCAAGAAGGGGCTGGAAAGAAGAATTCCAAGTCATGAAATCCAAAGACCTACATCCAAGATTGCTCTATCCAGTGAAGCTTTCATTTAGAATGGAAGGGCAGATAAATTGCTTCTCAGATAAGGTCAAGTTGAAGGAGTTCATCATCACCAAGCCCTTGTTTTATGAAATGTTAAAGAGACTTATCTAAGAAAAAGAAGATAAAAAACATGTATACTAAAATGACAGCAAACTCACAATTACAACCACACCTAAAACAAAAACAAACTAAGCAGACAGCTAGATCAGGAGTGGAACCATAGAAATGGAGAACACATGGAGGGTTAGCAACAGGGGAGTGGGAGGAGGAGAAGGGGGGAGAAGGTACAGAGAGTAAGTAGCATAGACGGTAGGTAGAAAATAGACAGGGGGAGGGCAAGAATAGTAGGGGAAATATAGAATCTAAAGAACTTGTGACACATGGACATAAACTAAAGGTGGGAATGGTCGGGGAGAGAGTGTGCAGGGTGAAGGGGAACGAAGGGGGGGTGGAATGGCACAACTGTAGTGGCATAATCAATAAAATATATTTACAAACCACTATGAGATACCACTTCACAACAGTCAGAATGGCCATCACAAACAAAGCAACAAACAAGTGTTGGAGAGGTTGTGGGGAAAAGGGGACCCTAGTCCACTGTTGGTGGGATTGCAGACTGGTGCAACCACTATGGAAAACAGTATGGAATTTCCTCAGAAAACTAAAAATGGAACTGCCTTTTGACCCAGCAATTCCACTGCTAGGATTATATTCTAAGAGCCCTGAAACACAAGTCCAAAAGAATCATGCACCCCAATGTTCATAGCAGCACAATTTACAATAGCCAAGTGCTGGAAGCAACCTAAGTGCCCATCAGCAAATGAATGGATAAAAATACTATGGTACATTTACACGGTGAAATTCTTTGCAGCAGAAAGAAGGAGCTCCTACCCTTTGCGACAGCATGGATGGAACAGGAGAGCATTATGCTAAGTGAAATAAGCCAGGCAGTGAGGGACAAATACCGTATGATCTCACTGTTAACTGGAACCTAATCAACAAAACAAACAAGCAAGCAAAATATAACCAGAGACATTGAAATGAAGAACAATCTGCCAGTAACCAGAGGGGAGGTGGGAGGGGATACTAGGGGGGAGGGGGGAAGGGTTTTCAGGAACAACTGTAAAGGACACATGGGTAAAACCAAGGGTGGTGGGGGGTGGAAGCAGGAAAGGGAGGTGGGGAGTGGTGGGGGGTAAGTACAGACAACTGTAATTGAACAACAATAAAAAAAATATTGCCCTGGCTGGCGTAGCTCAGTGGATTGAGCGCAGGCCTGCGAATCAGAGGATCGCGGTTCGATTCCCAGTCAGGGCACATGCCTGGGTTGCATGCCAGTTCCTTGCAGGCTAACTACCAGCAGGGGACTCACAACAGGCAACCATACATTGATGTTTCTCTCCCTCTCTCCTTCCCCTCTAAAGATAAATAAATAAATAAAATCTTTAAAAAAAATATTGACCAAAGGTAGTTTTATGTTTCTTTTGAAAAATGGCAATACGGAATGACTGATGTGCAACAAATCATGCTTATGAAAGCCTCAGCTTACTCATCTTATTTGTGGCTTTGTGTTGGGAACTGTAGTCCTAAAGTCTTGCTGAGGCTCCCTGCCTGTGACTTTGAAGTGCATCCCTCAGGACAGGAGCTTCTTGCCCTCCTTACACGCACTCACTGATTATGACAACATCCACTTCTTAAAATTTATTTTAATCCTCACCTGAGGACAATTTTTTCATTGTTCTTAAGGAAAGAGGAAAGGAGAGAGAAAAATTCATACGAGAGAAAAGCATCAATAGGTTGCCTCCCATACCCGCCCAGACCGGAGATTGTATGTTTCCTGACTGGGGATCAAACTTGAAACCTATGTGTGTGCCCTAACCAGAAATGGAACCTGAAATCTTTTGATTACAGGATGATGTCCCAACCAACTGAGCCACACCAGCCAGGGCCAGCAATGGCCGCTCTACACAAGTGCTGCCTCCACGCCTCTACATTGCCACCTCAGAGGTGGGCTTCATCCTTCTCCTAGATTCTTGGGGCTGGATCTGGAGAACTCAGCTTCATCTCCATTCTGGAAAGGTAATGACTTTATCATTGGTGGTGGTGGCAGTGAGAATGCCACCCTAATTATTCTTCCTGTGTTTTACACAACACTCCAGTGGGGACTGGGACGGCTGTTGGCCACCAAATACATGTTTTTGCAGTGAGGCCTGGAACTTTCCACATGGTGAATAAGACCTGTGAAGAACCTCAAGTCAGTTTTGCACCAGCCTGTTTTGCCACAAACTGACTAAAAAGTCATTTTGGTTCTTTGAACTGTTTGGACTTTAGAACTCTAGATAAGGAGTGGTGGACTCTGGAAGTATCTCTGTTTCACAGCTGAGGAAGCAGACTTGGAACCATTAAATAGCCTTTTCAAGGCCACCCAGCTGTGCCTTCATCCAGAGGAAGTCAGAGGTCAATGGGTCCAATCATACAGGGCTTCACAGGCCACAGGAAACAAGGAGCATGGGGTTTATGCTGAGTGCAATGGGAACCACTGAAAGTCTGGAAGCTGGGGGTGACTTGCTGTGACTTTCACAACAGAAGGTGGAAGAACAACCCATTTTCTCTGGTAGGAGATGATGTGCTTGGATGCCTTTGTGTGAGGAATGCTGTGAACAGTGTACCGTGTGCTAGAACAGGGATGTGCCCTGGCACTACTGGCATTTGGAGCTGGGCAACTCTCCACTGCAGCTGTCCTGTGCATCTAGGATGTCTACTAGCTGGCTTTTCTCTACACACCAGATGCCAGGGGTAGTCGCCACCCTCCCAGCTGTAACAGCCAAAAATGGTTCCAGACATTGCCTGTGGTAGAGACCAAAATTGCTCCTGAGAACCACTGTCCAGAACAAAGTGGCTGTACGTGAGAGGAGACTCTTGAAAGAAGACTGGGAGTCTTTGTCCCAGAGGAGTGAGAAGAACAACTGGGGAGGAATGACAGAGGGGCCAGGAAAGACCAGGCTTGACAGCCTTGGACATGTAAGGTTATTTGTCCCTTACCTAAGCAGGCAGTAAGCAGGCAGTGTTAGGAAGGGGTTTGTTTTTTGCCCAAGTGCTATAGAAAACCACTGCACAGTGGTCAAGATGGCAGTGCATTAGGGTTCAGGGGCACAATGGGTGAAGGACGTGCTATATGCTCATGTAGGAGGTCAGACACAAAGCAGGAAGGTGAAAGGATGCTAGAGTATAATGTGCAATAAAAAATGGTTTTAAAATACGGGGGTGTCCAATGAAATTCAGCTCTGTGGTGGGGTCTTTCTTAGAACTCCCAAGGAATCCCAGAAAGCAGTCACTGTCCCACCTCCCCCACTGGCTGGTCCCCTGGATTGTGCCCTGGCCCGCCACATCCCAGACACCCTGATCTCATTCAGCCTTTGGAATTGCTCTCTCTCCAGTTCTAGCTGTTGCTCTTCACTGAGGGTCTGCTCAACACCACCTCCTCAGAAGGGTGCCTGGGCTTTATCCCATTGTTAAGGGTCATCATAGGTGGTTGACAGTTGTCAGTGGCGCTTCTCTATGGAGACAGGGAGCCATAGTTAAGAGGGGGTGCTTCCTCCTAAAGTCTTATAGGACACATTTTGGGGGGTGACCTCGACCCCCTACACACACTTCAAGTCCCCCTACAGGAGCAATTTCTAAAGTGTGGGTCCTGGACCTCTGGGAGCAGGGGTGACCTGACAGGGCTTTTAGCTGAAGGATAAGACACTGAGTCACAAATGGAGACCATTTCCCTTGCAGTGCAATGTCCTACCCCCTCCAATGGTGTCTAATCTCTCCTCTTTAACTTCAACATGGGTCTCTTCCACCCAGAATTGCATTTTGGTTTGTGTTTTATAGCGCCCTTTAATTATAGCAAATGGCACTGATTTTCTGTACACCCTCAACTTTCCTTTGCCAATAAATTGATTGAAATCTAAACACTATGAAATCAATGAAAATCCAAGTGGTTAGTGATGTCATATGTAACAGGGGCCTGTGAATTGGATTCAGGCCTGTGGACTGTTTAGGTCCTGGTATCGAGTCTGTCTTCTTCCAAAAGTTTAGTGGACTGTGGATATAACCACCCAAAGCCAGGTCCTGCTCTACTGGCATGTTGGGTGACTCTATATCATGGGTCAACAGCCAGCTGGACACGGGCAGCCTGGTCCCCAAGGGTCTAGACAGGGCCTGCTGATTTGGGGGGTGGTCAGCAAACAGAAGTCCCTATTTGGCTTTCCACTGGAGTTCAGTCCCTACAACAGAGGGAAGTTCCACAGTCCTGCTCCTTAAGGGGGCGTAAGCTTTCTGACAACTCATTTCCATGGAGCACCAGACTTCTTGAAGACCAGTTTAACTGGCTATTTCAACTATTTTGGGGTAAAAACAGATGTGATAGAACAGAATGCAACATAGTCCATCTGTACCTATGCAAAGCTTAAAATTCTGCCCTGACATCCCGAGGGAGGCACAACACTTTGTCCCCTGAACTTAAGAGGTGTGTTGCAGCGGGAGAAACACAGCACTGTTTCCTGCCCTAGGGCCAAGTTAAGTGAGGAAACGTGTACAAAGCATTTGGTGTGTAAACAAACCCGTAACATACCATCACCGTTACTACTCCTTCCCTGTGATTTTGGAAGTGCCTTCTCAGAGAAAGTTCCACCAGAGCCAAATGCTTTGTCTCTGCAAGGGGCTCAAGGCTCATTTGGGTTGCAGTTCTGACTCCTATTCAGCAACCTTGCCACTCACATCTGAAAACAAAGGATCCAAGGTAAAGATCTTCTGAACTTCGGAGAAGAGGGAAAACCAAGTCCCAATGATGGAAATGATCTTTTAACCAGGTATTAAGCCACTTTGCCCTGTGCAACCTCAATTTGTAGTTTTGTCTTGATCAGAACACCTCCCTGCTGTACCTCAAATCCTATCTTCACAGTATTAAGCCTGAATTTGACTCCACCTGTCAAGAACTTCACCTGAACCTCCCCATGTTCATCCACCCTGTTTAACGGTGGCACTACCACAATCTTTGGTTCTCCAATGCCAACAGGTAACAGCTTATTTCTTCCAATATTTAGCAACGGCCATGTGTCTAACCATGTGGATCACACAAATGAGGATAAGCTTATCACCTGGTACAGGACCTCAAACTAATGATACAGGACATTTCTGTAGCAAGCAGCAATGCAGGGAAACATGTCCTGCGGATGGGGAGCAGTGAGTATGTCTCAGTGGGTGAGGGGTGTTGGACAGGCCTGCTGGAGAGAACAGAGCCAGAGCAACTCAGGTTATCCAGAATATACCCAGGGCAGCAGGAGCAACGTGGCCACTGTGAGCTCTCTTTGAAAATGAATGAATGGCTGTGTTAAAACATTTAGGTTAGACTGACTCCTGCAGGCTGTCAGTGACTTGAAGCTATTATGCCAAGGAAATGTCACAGACTAACAGCCTGAACTAAGTAAGACGGGGGCAGTTGGGAGAGATGAAGGTAGACTTTGATGAAACAGTGGCTTAGGGAATAGAGCTGTATTATTTAAGGACCAGGCAAAAATCAAACCATTTGTTAATTTTTTAAAATCAAACACTTTATTTCCACATAACGAGCGCAAAAAACTCCCAAACACTTGAATACAATTAACGCAGTTATGAAGTCAATTATACTACTCAAAGCCCCAAAAGGTCAATCAGCTTAACGTTCCAAACATTTCCAGACGTGGTTTTTCAAAGCTACCTTTGGTTTTTGGAAAAACCAGTATGGAAGTCAATATACATCAAATGCACTGAACATTAGCTTACACCTGGCAAGGTGGAGCATGATTTAAGTCACACACTGAAATACACACACAGGCTTTGCCCCAGAGCTCCTGCTGTGAGGAAGTGGGGCACTCTGACGGGAGAAGACGGCCAGTCCAGATGGTGGCATTTCTTGTTCTGTAACAGAGGTATGAGTTTAACACTAAAACACTGTCAAGTCATTAAGTTTCACGTTCCAAATGGTCTCTTGCTGAGGCTTGAGATGGGCACAAATGGTAAGGAAGATGAAGTCACAGAAGTTTTGAGCAACAAGATCCCAAAGATGCTCAAAGAGGGCAGGAAGGAGCAAATTACAGTTTCCCATTGTTCTCACATTATTTCAGGGTGAAATTGTGAATAAGTTCAGATAAAATGTTCAATATTTGCTTAGATTTTTTTATCGGTTGCTCTATGAGAACAAGCAACTTGAAAACTTCCATTATAAAAAAGAGCGTACAAATAAATTCACAAAAAAGAGACAATTAATGTTGAGCAGCCAAAGAGTCATGGTTTATTATATTTGAAGAAATTTCATAATTAAACACAATGAAACTGTACATTTTACAATCACATTCTATTTGTAAACAGTTAAAAGCCACTGACTTCTTTTGCTTCATAGGACACAAACAGTTAAAATCAAGGCAATGAAATGATGGCAAATTCTGTACTGTTAAAATTTTTACCCTTGTTTAGTCTGTTCTTTGACTAAGCAAGCTTTATAATATCATTTGTGGGCAAAAAGGTGGGGGGGGGAAGAAATTGTAAAAATGGTGTAACTCGTTAGTTTGCAACAACATTTAAAATTCTCTATACAATGAACAATTCTGTAAGCCCAATATCTTGCTTACAGGATGCATAGTTACTGATTTCGGCTTTAAGGTACAACAGTTAAACATTAACACAGTCACGAGAGCAGAAACATAGAGAGCCACTTTGATGGAATTACAAAAATGATTACCTATCGATCATTAGCAAACCATCATTACTCACTAATAAAAAGAGAGCATCTGAAAGCAGAATGTCAAACTCTAGCTTGAAGCATTTTTTTTTGTTTTTTCTTTTTTCTTTTTTTTGGCAGAGAAAGTTCTTTACAGAGCAATATGTAGTATCAGTGCTAAAAGTTGGGGGTTTTTTTCCTATAAGAAACTACAAGGAATTTTTTTTTTAAACTGGGGAACTGGTTTTCCTGAGAACCATGCTCTTTGATTTTAGGACAGGAATAGAAAACGAAAGAACATGGCCAAATGCTGCTCCTTTTTCCCAGAGATAGAAAGCATCTTTTAAATCATCCTCCATTTTTTTTGTCTTTTAAATTTTTTAAATGATGGAAGAGTAAACATTTTTTTCTCAAAAAACAAACAAAAAAAATCTGTAAACAAGAAGGTTCAACGTGGGAGCCTTCAAAACAAAATGGAAAGCCTATTCAAAGTGCAGGGCCCGTCCTGGGTGGCAGGTGGGCTGCAAGTCACAGCTGTGGCCACAGTTTTTCAAACTGCAGAGCGAATTCTTTAGTTTTATAACATGAAGAAACGGTGCAATACTTTCACTTATAGTCCTAAGTCAGCATCATAACGTGATCTCAAACTCCATGACACCACAGTAAGGTAGGCGGACATCAAGGCATAGTAGAGAGCGCACACCTTAAGAACATCCTTGAGTAAACATTACACCGGAACAGCTGCCCCCCCATATTGCCGATTAGACGGAGAGAACATCATTCAGTGCAAAGGTAAAAAGCTCATACATCATCAGCCCAAACAATGGTTTAGGGGGAGAAAAAGGTAGGAAGAAAAAAAAAAGAACCCAAAGGCTAAACATGATGAATAACGTACAAGTGAGCTCACTACGTGGGTCAACACATATGGCGCCAGTGGGAGTGTAACTAGAGACACCTTCACATTATAATATTGGCCTGCATGATTCAAGTATTCAAACTGATATGTTTCGGGGAAAACAAAGTGGAAAATGTGCAGAGAAGAGCTGTTCCCACAGGTGGCCCCGGCTGCAGGCGGCGAGCTCAACTTAGTGCCCCTTTCCTTCGCATCTTGAGGTCACGGTTGCAAGTCTACATCTACCTGTCACATGGACTCTCCAGACCCACCCAGGTGGTCAACAGAAAGAAAAGCATTAATGGGGGATGGGCTGCTCATTCCACGGGGGTCACTGCTGCTTGGAGGACCCCACAGGCTTGTGGAATAGTGCGGGGTCCCCCAGAGGGAAGTGCCATGAAGGTCTCCACAGTTAGTTCCTGCCAGCCCAGCACCATTCCAGTGATTGAGATCAGTCCGGCTGGAGAACGAGTGGGAACAGTCGAGGGAGCCCAGCCGGCTCTGGCCAGACCCGAGGGACTGCCAGCCGGGAGAAGGGGTCAGAGACTGACTTTGTGCAAAGAAACGACTGATCTCCTCTTCACTGGCAAACTCAGCAAGAATAGTAGTGTTCCCCAATACACACCTGGGGAGAGAAGCAGGCATGATGAGGACTCAGCAACCTGAGGGCGGGATTCAAAAGTGAGGGTAACACTGGAGTGTCTAGGACACACCAGATACCCAGCATGCTCTCCCCCACTTCCCTCCGTGGCAATGTGCCTATAGAACACCCCACTCCCCACCCCATGCAACTGTGCCTTCCATAGTCTGTCCCCTTTGGGCAATTTAAGGGATTTTCTAGGGCCATCTGATCAGGGTGATACTTTCCCTTATGAATAGCAGCCACGAAATCCAAGGTACAGTGAAGCCACAGCTGTGAGGAAGCGCCCTCACTGGGGGACCATGCTGCCTGGAGGTGGTGCTCTCACATAAGTTCTTTCAATTATGAGGGCACTTTCATTTGTCACACACAGAACAACCGACTTACATGTGCAGAGACTTTTGTGCCTTCACCACCTCTTCTTTTGAACTGTAACGGACCAAAGCATTTCCATGTGGGAGGTTCAGATGGAATGTTATCAGTGGGCCATGCTGCATGCACAGGGTGCGCAGAGTTGAGCCATCAATCTAGGACAGAGTAGGGAGCAGTCAGTTAGGTGTGCTATCACAAGGACCACCCAGGGAGGTGGTCCCAGGATGGGACTCTCGTACTCTCTCTCTTGCCCAAAGTTCTTCAGTCCTGATGCCACTTTTCACTGGGACTCACTGCTATGATGGGATATAGTGCCCCCCACCCCACTTCCACTGGTCCCAGAGCCATACCTCTGTGGCCTCTAGACTCCTGGACATTCCCCAGATCCCCAATTCCTTAGTTAGCCATTGCCCCTGCTGTGGCTTCAAGTCTTCTCTCTTCCCTGCCCTGAGGACAGGATCCATCAAGGCACTGCTCCCTGGGGGAGGAGGGGCGGGCTCTTAACATCCAGCCTCCAGAGGGGTGGGATCAGGGACTGAGAAAATGTTCTACCTGGAAAGGGTAGCCCAGGCCTTCTCAAAGTGCAATACGAGGGTTGCCTGCACCAAATTCATCTAGTGAAAATGCAGAGCCCCAAGACTAGCCACATCCATTACACCAGAGTCTTAGTTCAGGGAATCTGTATTTTTGGTCAGCTCCCATACAACTTGTATAGGTAAGAATGGCTGGACCAGATCACAGCTTGCCTGAGGATCTGAAGACCATCCTCTTCCATCTCCTCTGTCCAGCCTTGACTTCTATTTAGCATTGTCAGCAGGCCGGAGGAGCCCTCACTTCAACTCAAACAAGTCTGGAAACCTTTGCGCCCATGCCACCTAGCATATCTGTATGAACCAAGATACCTGGTATTCTTACCTGAGGTGTAAGGTTTTTTAGAACAAGCCAATTTGTTATTCTCCCTGAGCTGCTCTCACCCCAGCTGGACCCTAAACAAGGGGAAAAAAGGACAAATCAGTTTTCTGAGACTGTGGCCTGAAAGATGGTATTTCACAAGCACATCCCAAATTACAGATATGGGGGAGGGTCATGGGGCTCCTGACTGGTGATCCACAAAGAAAGATAGCCCTATGGAGTCTTTTCATTTATAAAGCTAAAATTATCTCACAATAGTACCATCTGGGGGGAAGCCTTGGCTATGATTCTCTCAGGTGTCATTTGACGAATTGGCATGCATGTCCCACAGGGGTGAGACTCTGAGGGGACATTAACAGCTGGCAATTAATTGTGCAGACCCCCACAGGAGCTTGCCACATGGCCTTCCTGCCTTCTTCACCCACAGTAGATCTTGAGAACGTGATTAAAGTCAGCCCTGTTTACAACTATTTAAAGGTGCTTCACACACACTCCAATGTAGCTTAGGAAGGCAGCTTCATGACATAGCTCATGCCTACTCATTTCTCCCTGAACACTGGCCTCACCCCCAAAATCTCTTCTAAGTCAAACAGGGAGCCCTAGTGCTTCTCTAGGCTCTGTGCTTTGGCATGTACAGTTTCATCGTTTTGGTTGGCTACTCTTTCAGGCTTCCAGATCCCACTCAACCCCACCAACTCTCCTTTAGGATGGGGGCTCTTAGGCCATTTCTATTACATCCCCTTAAGTCTATACTACCAGACATCTGACACCTAGCTGTCTGTGGCCTGAAAAAATGATTTATACGTAGCACTCATTGCATTCATTTGTAGTTAGTAGCTTAAAACAGACTCAAGCATTCTTTTCATGGAATCAAAACTTCCCCACCAAAGGAAACACTCTAAGTTTTATTTCAGCCAATCACCTGTCTAAAGATTATACATTTTTAATAAGCTGTTACCGGGAGATGACAAGGTTTGGTACAGTTTGGAGGCAGGGAATAATGAAAAGTAAGACTGTATTTATTGGGAGAAATGGCAGACAGCTCTGAGTCAAATCTAGGGCTGTGTGTGCTAGGAAGGTTCCTGTGCAAGTCCAGTGCTAGTAATCTGCAGGAGTAGAGGTAGAACAACTTATCCCAGTTTCCTGAGATAATCTACTATATGCCAGCTGGCCCTACAGGATTAACAGCACTCAAATATCCCTGTTTAAAGAATGTTTTATGTTGCTCTATGTCTAGGCCAAGGGTTCACCCAAACAGGCCTTGCTCTTCAAGGCCCATATGAGTTGCTCCCACCTTTCCTGTTGTCACGTAACAGCTTCCACTCTGTGTGATGACGTGTATTCTGAAAGCCTGCCATGAGCAGGAAGTGTCTACACATTTTAAAATGAGCAGTTGTGGAACTTCTGAAAGAAAGGCGATTCCATTCCATTCATTTATCACGACTCCGTGGAGTATCTTTAGGTAAGTGTTCTTAGGAAAACTGGGCAAAATGTAATGTTAAACTTAAGACTGTCACGGGCACTAAGGCAATGCACTAGGAGTAGCATGTTTATTTAAGTTCTAATCCTACTTTATAGTGGGTACTGCTTAAGTCTCTGCTACACCAGACTGCTGGTGCTGGTCAGTGTTCAGCAAAGAAACCGTAAGAAACCATCTCACGCCCCTCATCTTACCTGGGGTATACCTGGCATCAGAATTTCCCCATCCTCCACCTACACGAAGGGGAGAATTATCCCACGTAGACAAGGGTGGCTTCTGACCAGTGAGCCCCGGGGGTGGACGGGATGGAGCAGTGATGTTTTTAGGTGGCAGAGGGACCTTCCACAGCTCATGGGCCAGAGAGGTGTTTGTGACTGAACCCGGAGACCACGTCAATTTGGAATCACTATTTCTGGCTACTCGAAGGGGGGGGAAAAAGTGGGAGGGGGAAGATAGTCCTTTTAGAAAGCAGAAATTTAAATAATGGTAACACCTACTCTCCCACTGAAACCAAATCAAACTAACAAAACGAAACTCTATTATAAACCCCTAAATCAAACCAAAGTGCCAAAGGCAGGCAAAAAGCCAAAGGAAAGTGCTCCTTCACCTCAAAACCCTCAGACCACTTGTCTGTTATGTAGTTTCAAGATCTGTGAGATTCTTCTTAGCCCAATGTACAACAAACCTTACTTTAACTGAAATCAAAACAAAACAAAAAACACTGCTTTTAATTGCTCTAAAACAGCAACTGGGGTGTTACTCAAGATCATCACATAGGCCATTAAACAGATCTCAGAGCTTTGTTGTTTCCTCCTGGAAAAATGGACTACAAAGGTAACCTCTACTTGTGAAGCCATCACAGCAGGAATCATTAGGTACCAAGGGCACCTGGCATCTACTCTCTACCAAGTAGAATGGTTAAGCCACATACTGAGGGTCAGAGTAGAACCCACTTGCTTATGGGTTCAAAGCCAGGATTCAAATCTAGGCCTGTCTGGCTTTAAACAAACAAATAAACAAACAAAGAAACAAATAGCAAGCACGAGAGAGGGAGAGAAAATGCGCCAGCCCATTTCCCGATGTGTGCCGTCACACAGAAACAGGTATGGGTGATCAGGCACACAGCAAGCACTTAACAGTGGAGCTGAGTGCTCTGTGAAAGCTGGTTATTTTAGCAGGTAAGGAAGATGAATTATGCAACTGCCCAGCTCAGCCCACCTGAAGTGCTTTGTGCTGTACTGCTGAGGGGAACGTTGTAGTTGGAGGCACGAATGGATGACCAGGCACTAGTTGAAGGCAGCGTGGTGTTCAAGGATGAGGATGACCCTATGTGGAGGAAGAGCCCGATTAGTTATCCCAGAACAAGAGACATGGTATTTGAGGATAAGCAAAAGCATCCAGTAAAACTGCAACTTCACAGCATGCCACAAGAAAGGAAAGAGGTATGCTCAGGGTCACAGACGGTGTCCAAGACTATACCTTCTTTCTTGCCCTCAAAACTGCATGCTAAGAGCTGGCTCACTGTTCTCACCATGGCTCAGAGAGGTCCTTTCTCTGGTACTCCTGTTTTCTCACAACAGTCTGTGAGAACCTGCTCCAACAGATGAGCATGGTCTGAGACACCCCTCACTTTACCCACTCTGGACTAGGCTCCAAAAAGAAAGCTATTCTGACTGCTCCCAACTCCTGTCTTTAGACCCCAATGACTTCTTACTGGACAGTTCCCCAAGGCTCCCAGGCACTACCAATTAACCAGCCAGGCTTTTTCCTCCTCCATCGTGCCCCATATTCAGCCTCTAAAACCTAGCCTTTCTCCCTGTTCTTTCTAGTTTAGCTCCAGACTTGACCACTATCTGATCACTCCAAAAGATCCTAACTGGTCTTCCACCATGATTCATCTGCTCACCACTGTCAGGTTGTCCACCTCAAATGTCAATTCTTCTACTCAAAACTTTCAGTGGTTTGTTTCTCTTAGTATGAAAACTGAATTCCTCTCCTGACTTCCAGAATTTTCTACTGATAAGAAGCCCACATCCGGTGAGCACCAGAATCTTTCATGAACTAACAGGACGTGAGAGTGCCTGCTGGGCTCTGTCTCCCACTCCTTTCTCCTGTGACAGCACTGGCTTTACTTCTTTCTGCATAGCTATCTGCTAAACCCAGTCATATTAGAATGATGGCAATTCTTTCTTACCCACTGTGATATGGCAAACACTAACTGGTGGACATTTTATTATACCTTGTTTTAAAGGATAGATGGAAGTATAAATATTACAGAAACAGAAAATATTCTCATTCATTTCACTCTTTCTTACACTGCATATATGAAATACTTGCAAATGCCTGCAGTAAAAAATAACCACATGGTAGGTAGTAGGATGATTTGATAATCCATTAAAAAGTGTATCTAGAGTACAGGGACCTTTAAAATTTGTATTACTTTCACTCTCTTAGAGACAGAGAAAGCCAAATTGATTTTCCAGATGAAAATTCTTTAATATCCAGAGTATAAACAAATAAGAACAAAACATCTCTTACAAAAAACACCCATGTCTTAATAACCTCAATATTGCATGTTGTTATAAAGTAGGCAACAAGCTACCATTGCTAATGCAATTAATATAAAGCAAATTTTGTCAGTCCTCTGTTAACTTTATTAACTTAAGTTAATATGCATGTTTGCCATATCAAGTGATAATAAATCTTCATCATTTAAAAGGTGGCTAAGTCACCTATGGGAAAACTGACAATCCTGTTCTCACTGTTATAACTCTTTTGGATGTCAGGTGCCATGAGGTGCTAGAATGGCTTTTACTGCAGAAGGTTTCACACCTACTTTGAGCCATTCTTAAACCAGGTTGTCCAGAAATTGATGTGTACCCGCCTACATACCACTGTTCCTGTCCCTGAGGTGGTCAACTTCCCGCACAGTATTAATTGAAAGATTGTTTATGACACTGCCAGGAGTGACGTAAGGGTCAGTTTCAGGGTCAATGTTTGGATAACCTTTCCATGGTTCACCAGGGCGAAATTCTAGAAATAAAATGTAAAATCAGTTAAAGCTTAATCACATTTAAAAAATCCATTATTAAACATGTAAAACTTCACTACTAAAGTCTGCAATTCTCAACTATTTTGATTAATAATGAGTATATATAAGTGGTTACTTATGAATAACTCCCAAGTTTTTACAATAGAAATTAACGCTTTAGGGTTATGTATTTTGAAGAGTAATAGCTTAAAGTGCTTTCTAACAAGTCACAAAGCCACAGCAACTTGAGTAGAACAAAACAGGCATGGAAGCATCTCTGCTAATTCCTCAGCACAACTGACACACTCTCAAGGTGGTTCCCTGAAACAGCTGAAGAGGGGCAATGAATGAAGGATTTTGTATTATCCTTCACACCAGTCCATGGGACCAGTCCCACTTTCACTGTTGGGAGCATAGAAATAGCAGGGCAGACTTGATGCCCAACTTTTCATCGTCCCTCTGCATCCCTTCCTGTCCTGAACACAGTCACAACTATCAGATAGGACTGGGCTAAATTACTACTTAATCATGAAGGAAGCCGTAGTATGTTACCTGGCGGCCAATTAACACTGCTAGAGCCATTGGGCGATTTGGCACGTGGCCAGCCATCTCCCACTGAACCTGGAGGACTGGCTGGTGAAGTACTGCTGTTCATGAAGTCATAGGGAACAAATGGAGACTCTTCCAGCCTAAAACCACTTGAAATAGCACCTACGAGGGGAAAAATGACCATGAGATAGGAGCAAAATATATAATACAAGGGGAAAAATGACCATGAGATAGGAGCAAAATACACGATCAATGTATCTGCTGTGTTCTGTGGTTGCGTGAAGATGCAGTGCAGAAAGAAAGGCCTCCTTTCTCTTCAGACCTCCACCACCCCTTTGACTCTCTTACGGTTGAGATCTGATATTATCATGGCTCATTTTACTTCAAGAAGGATGTAAGTAACCAGAATAAAAGTATGAAATTATTTCCAAATCATGAAGACACTTGTATTGTAGCCTAAATGAAAAACAAGCACAGTGCACCCTTTTGTGGGTAGATTCACTGAAAAGCACTGGGTTCAGAAAGAAAGAGCCGTGGTCAAGAATATCCTGAGTGGTGCCTGGAAACGCAAGATGTTGCTACACCCACAAGATAATGTGCAGGTAATGAGGCGATGCCAATCTTTCCCATCAGAACATTTACATTTCTATGCTATACTTTGTGGGACTACACAGCATTGGTAAAGATATCTGTTACCAGAATTGATGAGAAAGCCTGTAAAAACACAACTTACACTTAGAAATGATCATCTTGGTGTGGTTTATTCTCTATACCCATCACTGAGAGCATCTTAGAATAACTAACGCTTTACACAAGTGGCAAACACAGCATGTTCTCATTGGGACAGTCTAGCCACTGTGTTAAATGCTGGACACAGAAACCTGCATGAGATGAATGGGGTCCTTGCCCTTAATGATAGTATATCCTAACAAAAGGTGACAGGTGGACAGAGATGGAACGGACCAGAGTGTAAGGCAAGGAAAAGGGCAAAGAAAGGGTTAGGGAAGGATTCTAGGTAGTGGGCACGACCTACAAAGACCTGAGGAAAGAAACAGTTTGGCATGTCAGAAAATGAAAGACCATTTTGAGAACAACATGAAGGATGGGGTCCTGATCTTGAAAGGAGAGATGACCAAGTATGTTTTGTTTTAAATGTATGGAATCAATCAAAGGCTGCAGGTGTGGTGTGTATACTCTGGCTGCCCCAGGCTTCACAGCTGCAGGCCAACCTATTCCTAGGAGGCAACAGAATCTGCAACATTCTCAGGCAGGACTCTGTAGGACACAGCAAGGAGGACTTTACATCGAAGAGTTTAAAGAGAAGCAATACTGCTGAATTTGTTTTGAGATCACTTTGCTGTGTTGTAAAATTGAAATGAAGGTGAGTGTGAAAGCAGGGAGACCGTGGAAAGCTGTACAGACAGTCAAACACAATGGATATATACACCATGAACTGGGGAAATGGAAGGGGCACTAGTCTCAGGGGGGATTGGATATGGGAGGCAGGAGAAAGGAAGAACTCAAGAATATCTTCTAAGCCCTGGCTGGTGTAGCTCAGTGGATTGAGCGCGGGCCTGCGAACCAGAGGATCGCGGTTCGATTCCCAGTCAGGGCAAATGCCTGGGTTGCAGGCAGGTTCCCTGCAGGCCAACTCCCAGCAGGGGATGCACAAAAGGCAACCATACATTGATGTTTCTCTCCCTCTCTCCTTCCCCTCTAAAGATAAATAAATAAATAAAATAAAAAAAAAAGAATATCTTCTAGACTTGAAAGCCATCAACTGCTGAATGGATAAGCAATAAATAGTAAAAAGGAATGAAGTGCTTAAGAATATTGTTACATTAATGAACCTTGAAAACACTATGCTAAGCCAAAATGCCAGTCACAAATGACCAGACAATACCGGTTGCCATTTATATAGAACAACCAGCACAGATGAATCTATTGAACACAGAAAGATGAGCTCTTATGGCTGGGAGAGATGGAAAAGTGGAGACAGGAGGACTGTGCAACATTTTGAACAAGAAAATATTTAAAAATTGACTGTGGTGACAGATACATAACTCTGAGAATACAGTAAAAGCCACTAACTTACTTATACTTAAAAAGAAATTGCATTATATATCTAAAAATCATCTGTAAATCATCTTTAAAAACTTTTATTACAAACAGAATGCCTCTAAGTTTCCAGCTTCAATAACTTAATGGGAGGAGGTACAAATAATTGAAATGGGAGGAGGCTGAAAAAGAAGAACTAAGTATTTAGTCCACTCAAATCAAATTTAAAATAGGAAGGGGAAAGTCCTGGCTCATGGACTCAAGGCCACTCTAGCTTGAGCTTCTAGTAAAAGACAGCAGAACTGCCCGGCCTGGTGTGGCTAAGTGGATTGAGCACTGGCCTGTGAACCAAAGGGTCACCAGACTGATTCCCAGTCAGAACACATGCCTGGGTTGCAGGCCAGGTCCCCAGAGGGGAAGCTCAAAAGGCAACCACACACTGAAGTTTCTCTCCCCTTTTCCCTCCCTTTCCCTCTCTAAAAATAAATAAATAAAATCTTAAGAAAAGAAAGAAAGAAAAGGCAGCAGAATCATGAATGTTGCTTTAGCCTTGTGAACCTGTAACACAGGTTCTCCAGGAGGCAGGTCACAATATCCAAATTTTTGTATCAGTCACTCAGGGATGGCACGTAGGACCACAACAGGCCCTCATGCTATTTGCCAGTGGTCACTGACCTACCACCGACCTGATGAAGCCATTCCACCAAAGCAAAGCCCTTTCCTCTCTTCTCTGGCTTCTTCATCTAGCTACTTTATTTGAGTAAACCATGTTTCTTCTTCTTTTTTTTTTAATTTATTTATCTTTAGAGGGGAAGGGAAGGAGAGAGGGAGAGAAGTATCAATGTATGGTTGCCTCTGCCGAGGACACACAATGTATCATGTGTCCCCTGCCGGGAACTGGCCTGCAACCCAGGCATGTGCCCTGACTGGGAATTGAACCGCGATCCTCTGGTTCGCAGGCCCGTGCTCAATCCACTGAGCTACACCAGCCAGGCCATGTTTCTTCTTTGTAAGCAGAATTGAAACCATTTGGGAGTGAAGTGGGATATAAATAAAGCAGCAGGTACAAGTAATACAGTAAGTAAGCATGGTTGCCAAATTTCAAGTAATTAATTCTTATGCAGAAACTTAGATGATAAAAGTATTCCCTTCCTTTTTTAGCAATAATTTCTACTTATTAAAACTTCATTTTATTAAAAAAAATAGACCTGGCATATAAAGCAACTATAGGCCTTGGCTGAGTAGCTCAGTTGGTTAGAAGTTATCCTGACACACCAAGGTTGCAGGTTCAATCTCTGGTCAGGACACATACGAAAACCAACCAGTGAATACATATATAAGCTCAAAAGAACAAAACTGATGTCTCTTTCTCTCTCTACCCTCCCTTCCTGTCTGTCAAATCAACAAAGAAAAATTTAATAAATAAATAAAGCAACTGCAGTCTAATTATATTCTACTATTCTCTGAATGAGAGAACACCAGAAAAATGCAATGTAAAAAGTATGCGTGAGGTTTAGCTTTAGCTTACGCAAACAGCTGGGTTTACGCTGGAAAAATACCACTGTGTTAGAGGCACGCATCTCCTGAGGTAACAGTTAAGCCAGTAACAAGAACGAGACTGTCCCAGGTAAGTGTACTGAACACTTCAGAATACGGCTGATGCTGGAACATGAGTTTGAACTCTGAGGGTCCACTTACATGGGGATATTTTTCAAATAAATACTGTGTAATGTATTTTCCCTTCCTTATCATTTTATTAATAATGCTTTCTTTTCTCTAGCTTACTTCATTTTAAGAATACAGTAACATAAAATTATTTATCAACTGTTATTGGTAAGGCTTCTAGTCAACTGCAGTCTATCAGTAAATCTCGGAGGAGTCAAAAGTTGTAAGTGGATTTTCAAATGCACTGGCAGGGGGAGGCGCGGTGGGCGGGGGCGTTGGAACACCAATCCCCATGTTGTTCAAGGGTCAACGGTAGGTGATATGCATTACATCTACAACAATAGTTGAAAGAAGGGCTTATTTCATTCTTACAAAGAAGCTAAGGTTCAGATATACAAAACAGACATGGAAAATTTATTTTAACCCTAGAAGACAGAAAACCGTATCATAGAAACATTGTCTGGGTCTCCACATCCTATTTTCCTAGACATTGACTTTCAGGTTTCTTCAGTACCTCTAAGATCCTGTCCTAGTTGTTTTCTCCCCTATGCTCCCTCCTGGGCAACCTCATCCATGGCCATAACCTCAATATTCTGATGAACAGCAAATCTTATTTTAGCCCAGATTTCCCTTCTTAGTAGTAGGCCATGACTTCAATTTCTTACTGGGCTTTTCCACACTGAGCTCTCCCCCTAAACACCACACTCAACGAGTCTACCATCAATTCGTTATCTGTTACACCAGGCCTGCTTTCCTTTCTGCATTCACTCTGCCATTAAATGCATTACCATCCACTTATCATCTCACCCAGCAAATGTTCACTGCTGAACTGTGCTCAGTGGGGCTACAGAATAAGCAAAGTTAGGCACTCTCCCCCAGGAATTAATGTCCTGTGAAAGAGACAGGCCTAAATGTCTCCTTCACAGGAAGGAGACATTTGTATATGTCCTAAATGGACATATACAAGATACATACATATAAAGAGCACAGAGCCTGAAAGAGGCTTCCTGAAAATGACTTTTGAGCCGAGTCTTAAAGATCCAGGGGTTACACTGAAGGGTTCTAGATGCATAAGAGGCACCTTATACACACATTAATGTTTGCAGAAGGCATTCAGTTAGTCCTGCATTCCAACACTTTCTCTGATGCACTCTCTTGTGCCCACTGCCCTCTACCTCTCAGTGAGACTTCGTTAATTCATATATGCCTCTAGATAGCCACCCTTTTCACGTTTACAATGATCTGTGACATAAAAGTTCTCCATTATTTCACTGATCTGCTATAATTCCATTTTCATCTTCCTTCTTTCTCTCATTGATCTTCACCTCCAGATGTGCCCATACAGAACCCTTACCATACTGCTCTGCCTGTCTTTGACCTTTTCATGTGCTATACTCTCTTTATTGTCTTCTCTCTCCTCATTCATCTGGTGAACTTGAAGGCTCTGCTCATGATTTCTCACGATGAATCTCTCTAAAGCCTCTGCATACCTGCCACACACATCATCGTTATTCCCGACTTAATCCTCCAATGAGTTTCACGTTATTATACTATTTGTACTATTACACACATTGACTTTCTTACTTGCTTACATACACTTAATTGTGTGTATGTACACGTACACCTATGCATTCCAGGTACTTAGTCCTGGGAAAGCAGAAGATACTCCATTAACATTGCCTAAATGACTGGATAATATTAAATAAAACATTTTAAAATGTAACTGATGAAAATATTGAATCTATGTTATTTACACATTATCAACCAAATATATAAAGAAAATGTATCATTATATAAGAAACTGATAGAAATCAAACTGTGGTGGGAGTTTTGAATACTCTACATCACATTAAACTGCATAAATTGTAACAAGTAGAACATCAGAACAATAATATCAATTGCAAAACCCTAGAAGAGCATCAAAAGGAGGTAGTTTTTTAAAATGTGTAATCTGATTATCTATTTTGTACAATAACATAAGAAAGGCTAATTTTGCTTTTTTGGTATAACTTTTACTAATAAAGCATTTTTAAAAATGAGAAACGGTACTAAGAGAATTTGGCTTTTTAAAACATATATTAAAAATAAAGGCCTAAATTTAGTATTCCACAGATTTATTTCATTTTGCTTTGTTTTTTTTTTTTTAAAAAGAATGTATTTTATACCATGTTTGCTGGAGTTTTGATCCAAAGATGTGTTCACAGAAATGCTGTCCACTGTAGTCCACTTCCTTAGTCTTGACTGTGGCTCTTTAATACTGTTCATATCCATATTTACATTCAAGTTTGAGTTCAAGCCTTAAAAATAAAATAATTTTTAAAAACTTTATAAAATACAGCACATTCTTATTCAGATACAACTGCCACTTCCTAGAAAATCATATGTAATACTCTAACATCTTCAATCCTGCCTAAGTCCCTTAATACAGGTGGCCCAGCCAAATGATGACACCTGAGACTCCTCCATCCAAGGTCATGCAGAAAGAGAGTGGGGAGAAACAGTCATAGATAGATTACCAGACTGCAACACAGAGAAATCCCAAGTAGCTACTCTGATACTCATAATGTTTTCAAACCACAAAACTGTTACTGTTATAAAATCGCCTTAACTGTGGGAAACTATTTCTCCTTATAATTGTATTTTTAAATTCCTTAGAAAAATAAGAGAAAAATTTTAAGAAGGCTAAATATTAAAGTTTGTAAGTTCATCTCTAATAAGATATATCTCTTCGCCTACTTCCTAAGAGTACCATACATGAAGAATTATCTTTGGTCACTTCCAGTTGCTATCTTTTGCTTACAAACAAAACAATTTTTCAACTGGCTGACCAGCCAATGAAGACTACTATCATTTAACAGTAAAACTGTCCTGCTCTAACAATTGTACCTTAGGATCAGACCATATACCCTAAAATGCAATTCCAACTCTGATGCTGACATGTCAGACTTATATATTCCCATGGAACAAGGATAGAAATGTCTATCTTCAGTACTGTGGTCAGAAAACCGACCCATTACTCCAGTGTTTCTTGAAATGTGATCCAGGAAAAATCAACATCAGATCCATTTGGCATGCATGTTAAAAATAAAGTCAAAATCAGGGGGGAAGGAAGATGGCGACAGAGTAGGACTGAGAGATTCCAGTTCCCGTACCCCTGGGAGAAAATCCTGGCAGATCTACTGAGGAACAGCGCAATCAACCTACAATTCCCCAGCCTTTATGAAAATAAGAGACAAGAGACTGTGACGGACGGACCAGACAGCTGCAGGTCAGTGGGGTCTCGGGGACCTGAGTAAAGACAAGAGCAGTGGCAGTGGGGGCCAGCAGCCTTGGCCAGTGCCTCGGTGCCGCTGCGTGGTTGAGGTCCAGACGCATCGGGTCTGGGACCAGTGCTGAGGGCGTCTACCACGGAGGACTCTTCAGGAGCCTTGGGACTGCTGCAGGGTCCTTGGGAGAGAGCTGGATCATCAGCTCCCTCCCTCCCTGTCTAAGCAAGGCTGGGCAACACTGGGAAGAGACCTGTCTGCTTGAATTTACAGAGATGGTAACAAGGACAAAGGGCTGTGTTCAACTGCCGACTCTGTGGTTGCCAGCCCAGGAGAATTGAGAGGCGCATTGTCGTCACTGGTCTGGCTGGGGATTGGGCTGGGCTAAGAGACAGGCTTTCTGGAGAAGATTTTTTTGGAAAGTGGACTGAGGTATTCTCCTGCGATGGCAGCTTAGCTTGCTTCCCACCCAGCCTGGCAGCAATCCAGAGGAGGGGCAGAAGCACTTGAGTTCCACCACAGAACTGGGAAGGACTGAGCCAGATCCTGCAGGACCCAGGCAGCTTGGTGGGCATGTGAACACCGGCACCCTGATCCGGCAGCCTGGCTGGTGCACATGCGCCTGCACCCCAGCCCACAGAGAGGACACCAAGGGAAGGTGCTCTGAAAAGAATCTAGATCCCCTTTGAGGAGCACTGGGGAGAGACTAGCTCTTGGGAGAGCACTCTCAGAAAAACTACACCAGTTGACCCTCATCCTGTTGCAACCAGAAAAACTGGTTTGGACAGCTTCAAACCAACCACGATTTTTTTTTTTGCTGGTGTTTTTTTTTTTTTTCTTTAGTAACTTTTTTAAAACTAATCTTACATTTTTTAAATTTTATTATTGTTTTATCTGTCAATACTTTGTTTCTCTCCTTTCTTTTTTCCTTTTAGTCCTTCTTCCTTTCTTTTCTTTCCAAACTTATCACTTTTTTCTCCCTTCTCCTGCCTTTATTTGTTTGTTGCTTTGTTTTCTTTTACCCACAAGAGACAAAAAAAAAAACTGTGAACCAGGAAAAGACCAGAGTGGGACTCAAAGAGAGGGCATCCCAATAGTAGAGACAGAGAAACAAATTGCACTTTGCTATAGCAGAGAAGCCACAAATTGCTGCATATCTGTATTATTTTTTCACTATTCTCACTTTTATATTTTAATAAGATCTTTGTATTCCTCCTCTTTCTATATAGGCTTCTTAGTCGTGGCTGGTTATATTGTATTATTTGACAGGTTTTCCCTGTTCTCTCCTCCACAGTGTATTGCTAATTTTCTATACTTCACACCACTTGTTTCCCTTTAGCACACTACCCGAAGTTCTATACTCCCTATTCACACAGATCCCATAGAGTCTGACGTATGATTGTTGCTCTAATATTATTGTAAATAATAGCTGTTCTATAAAACTGTAAATACTTCACTACACATCTCCCGGGTCCTAGCCCACTTTAAACTTTCCTGAATTCTATTACTATAGTGACTAACTCTATTTCCTCAAACACCACACCTATTTACTATCCTTTACTCTCACCTTACCTCAGAATCTGACCACCTGCAACCTCACTGCTTTCTAGATCCAACTCACAACCTTTCGCTCCCCAACAAGAGACTTACCTTTTGTCCGTCCTCTCTTAAAAGTGGCAAGTTGGGTTGAAGATTATGGTTAACACTGTATATAGCCTAAAGATCTTCTATCCCTTCTCTACTGGCTGTGACTATAAATATCATAAAGTACTCTACTGCTGTCATAAGCCATTTTGACTCCTCCTCCAACTGATCACACACACACACAAAGAAGTAGGTGGAAGCGGATAACAACAGGATACATGAAGGAGACTGCACCACTGAATTTCACAGGTATCCTACCACAAAAGTTCACACCATAAACCCAGGGAGTCAGAACAGACCAATTTAAGAAGCCGAGGAAAACAAAAAGAGTCTCACAAACAATAGGAAGACAAAAAAACAATTCCCAAATGAAAGAAAAGAAGGAAGCCTCAGAAAGAATGTTAGATGAAATAGAGGCAAGTCAACTATCAGATATTGAATTCAAAGCACTGCTTATCAGAAAAATCACAGAGCTCACAATGACCTACCAGAAACTACAGGGGAGTTACAATGAACTCACCGCAACATATATCAACATGAAAAAGGAAATAGAAACTATCAACAAGGGCCAAGAGAAAATGAAGAATAGAATTTCTGAATGGAAGAACACAGGAGAAGGAATCAAAAGTAGAATCCTTGAAGCAGAATATCAGATCAGGAAGTTGGAGGACAAAGTGGAAAAAAAATTCCTAGAAAGAGCAAGAAAAGGAAAAGGTGCTCAGAAAGAAAACAGTATGGAATTTTCTCAGAAAACTAAAAGTGAACATGCCTTTTTACCCAGCAATTCCACTGTTAGGCATATATCCTAAGAACCCTGAAACACCAGTCCAAAAGAACATATGCACCCCAATGTTCATAGCAGCACAATTTACAATAGCCAAGAGCTGGAAGCAAACTAGGTGCCCATCAGTAAATGAATGGATCAAAAAACTATGGTACATTTACACAATGGAATTCTATGCAGCAGAAAGAAAAGAAGGAGCTCCTACCCTTTGCAACAGCATGGATGGAACTGGAAAGCATTATGCTGAGTGAAATAAGCCAGGCAGTGAAAGACAAATACCATATGATCTCAACTTTAACAGGAACCTAATCAACAAACTAAACAAACAAGGAAAATATAACCAAAGACACTGAAATAGAGAACAGGCTGACAGGGACCAGAGGGAAGAGGGGAGAGAATTTCAGAGGAAAAGGGGAAGGATTCACAGGAACAAGTATAAAGGACACATGGACAAAAACTAAGGCGGGGGTGGGGGTGGGGGAATGGGAGGGAGGTGGGGAGCACTGGGGGGGGGGGTGGGCTGGGTTGGGAGTATAGGACAGAAAACTGTACTTGAACAATTAAATAAATCTAACAAAAAATAAAGCCAAAATCTTCTAAAGTTGAAAAAAATGGTTTTATATTTTAATCTGACAACAGTCTACAGGATATTAAGTCAGACTTAAAATTTTAATAATACAAACTCTCTAATATCATACCTATTAAAAATGTTTATTGATTTTAAAGAGAGAGGAAGGGGAAGAGAGAGATGGAGAAACAAAAATGTAAGAGAAACACTGACTGGTGCCTCCCATACATCCCAAGTGGGAATCCAACTTACAACTTAGGTATGGGCCCTGACTGGGACTCAAATCCCCAAACTTGTAGGCGTGTCCAATCTGAGGCATGCAGGCTACACATAGGCCAGGATGGCTATGAATGTGGCCCAATGCAAAATTGTAAATTTACTTAAAACATTATGATATTTCTCTTGTGATTACGTGTCACAATGTATTTAATGTGTAGCCCAAGACAACTCTTCTTCCAGTGTGGTGAAGTGACACCAAAAGATTGGATACCCCTGGATGAAGCTCCAAATGAGCCACATCAGCCAGAGTTCATACCTATTTTTAAAGAGATCAATTACAGTTGCTAGTCTCTGGACCCACCACTAGATCCAAGAGTTGACAAATGTTTTCTTTAATGGTTCAGAGAGTAAATATCTTAGGCTCTACAGACCACAAGGTCTCAGTGCTTCTATGTAACTGTTTTTAGAAGGCAGAAGCAGATATAGAAAATACATTAAAAAAAATCATGGCTAGCCTTAGCCAGTGTGACTCAGTTGGCTGAAGTGTCGTCCTGTTGTGGATTCAGTTCCCAGGCAGGACACATGCCTGGCTTGCAAGTTTGATCCCCTGTGCAGGTGTGTACAATTCCCAGTCTGGGCATGTACAGGAGGCAACTGATCAATACTTCTCTTTCACACTGATGTGTCTCCCCCTTCCTCTCTCTAAAAGCAATGAAAAAAATGCCCTACTGTGAGGATTAAAAAGAGCGTGGCTGTATTCCAATACATCTTTATTTACAAAATGAGGCAGCTAGCCAAATTCAGGCAACAGGCTGTAGTTTTCCAATGGCTAATTTAGAGAACCATAGTGGTGTTTGCACAGATTAAGCGGATTTATTTTGATCAGGAAAAAGTAGCTCTTGCTATAAAGCAATCCTGGATAGGAAATCCATATACAGAAAATTATCTCCTCATTGTCCTTAGATATATATCAAGCATGCAATCAACCAGTGAATCATTTCTCTTCACTAGTGAGACCAAAACTTCTCAATGTTCTTGGGTATTATTCTCTTGCTACTACTACATATACTGCTGTCCCTGGGATCATCTAGTCCAGGGGTGTCAAACTCATTTCCACCGGAGGCCACATCAGCCTCGTGGTTGCCTTCCAAGAGCCAAATGCAATTTTAACTCAACTGTAAAGAAGTAGTTACATTTATACAGCCCTAAAATTATTTCAGCCCTTTCTTTGAAGGCAACCACAAGGCTCATATGGCCCCTGGTGAAAATGAGTTTGACACCCCTGATCTAGTCGATACCAATGGCTTCTACAATATTCACCTGCAATGGTAACTGACAAGGAAACTGATTCTGGGACTGTAAGAAGACAGCTAAAATCCCAAGGACTCGAAGTGCAATTTAGGTCCCAGCTGAGAGTCCATGGCAGTACCAGCTTGGCCAGAGTCAAACAGCAGCAGGGCCCATGGCAGGTTCCAGTCTTGCCTACAGCTAGGACATGCTAAGTAGCTAACCATCTTCAACACAGCTGGGCTAGCAACAAAAAGAGCTGCTTTACAAGAAACATTGTAAGGGAAAAGGGAAAGAAAAAGCAAAATGAATAGGATGTGCACAAACAAGGTCAGATAGGATCAAAAGGCACAAGAAGAAAAGGGATCTAAGGAAGGGGAATACATATAAGCCTCAAATTTCCAGAAGGAATAAAATTCTGGAGACATAGTGAAAAAAGGGCAAGGGAAAACTAAGCTAATGTGATAAAGCCAATCCCTTCTCCCACCCCCATTTTCTACATTTATTTCAATAATCATTTATAAATACTTAGATAATAGTCAAATTTTCAGGTTCTGAAAACTACAATGTTATTGTACTCAGTTGTTTCACCAGAGCAGTGCTGCTCAAAATTTCTCTGGTGTGCTGCTTTTAAATAACAGTAACTTTTGCCTGCCCTGAAGGGTATGAAGTACCCTATTATTAAGATATCTGGATCTTAAAAAGAAGTATTATCTTTATTCTAACGCACATCAAATATGTGTGGAATTTTTAAAACAGTGTGGTTTTCTTGAATAGAGAGCATGAAGCATGTCCCCTGAAGCACAAAGACAGGCTAACCTAGAAGAAGGAATAGCTAAAGGACTACTATAGCCTTCACAAGGGAACAGACCTGTCAGGCAGAAGAATTTAAGCTTGTGAGTCGTCTGAGTGACTGGCCAAGGAGACACTCACCTATAGGAAAGTTGCTGAAAGCATTTATTGGTGATGGCCCTTTTTGCAGCTCAGGTGTAGTGTGGGGCATGACATTTTCAAGGAAAGATTTCATGGCTGGCTGATGGAGTGACTGCTGCTGAGATGGTGGTGTCTGCTGCTTCACCAACAGGTTTGGATCAAGTTGACGAGACTGTTGCATCATCTGCTGCTGTACACTAAGAGGCCGACCCTTAAAATGACAAAACAGTTGGGAAAAATTGTGAAGAGTCTTTCCAGATACCCACATATTCCTCTCCATTTTTTCATTCCCTTTCCTCTGCTCAGCAAGGTGAACAGTCACCATGTACCAGTTGATGTAACTCCAAGCAATCAGGACTTAAAAAACAACATATTTCATTGTTTTGATAAAGGCACTTTGAGTCTTGTTATAAGAAAAGTGATATATGACATGAGTTTCAGCACAGCGAGGGTAAAGTTCTGTTCTACCTGTTGGTCTTGCTGCTGCCGGTTCCCAGAAGGCACGCTTCTCTGACTCTGCGTCCTTTGCTGCTGTGCTAACAATCGCTGTAGGGAAGATTGCAGAAAGGCTGTCAGTATCATGCCACAGCAGGTTAGCAATCTGCAGAGTGTCTATGGTAGGTTGGCCTCCAATCAGTCTGTTGAATTCAGGCTTTTATTCAACCTAAACTTCCAGGGAAATTGTTCCTGATCATCCTACCATCAATGCAACCCCACACTCAGCTGGGCTTATTCTCATAGCCTCCTATCCTCTAGGTTCACCACCTTCTTCACTGGCAAGACTGGAGACTCCATGAGGGTCATGACTGCAATACTTCCTGTACAGCCCAGCACACCTGTGGACATCCACTGAATGTATACCAAATAAGAGGCTATCACAGTCTACTTACCTGTAACTGGGAGATCTGAGAAAGCTGGTTTAGTTGGGATAGCTGGTTCAGCACGGCTACCTGTTGAGGGCCAAAGAGCGGATTCAGGCCACCGTTGTTTGGTGCATACTTCAGCAATGAAACTGGAACCTTAGGATCACAATGGTTAAGTTAATAGTGTGATAAAATAACTCAAACTAGCTAAACGCACTGTGTATTTTAAATTATCAAGAGAGTAATTAAACTTGTGGACCATTATTTGGGAGGTTATGTACCTTCTGTTTTCTTTGCTTTACTTATTTATTGCTCACAAATTCCCTCACAAGTTAATTAAAAGATGACAGAGATAAAACTTAAATCAGCGAACGTGCTTTGGTATTTATTACCCTCCTCAAGATGTTTTATGAAAGATAATGGTAAATTTTAAATTACCTCTGACTCATTTTCTTCCCCTTCCTCTATATCCTTTTGTAGTAACAGCTAATTCTGAATCAGCTGCATTTTAAAGATGCCAATACAAATTATAATGACCAACCAGTCATCTCATTCAAATATAAAATTATTCATGGTTTTTTTTCTAGGCAAATAGAAGGTAGTTATCATGGAAGTTTATTAACCTGAGGGGAGAGTAATGGAGGAGGCACTTGAGCACGGAGATTAGGCTGTGATGAACTGAGAGGTTGTGCTGGAGGCTGCTGCAGGCCCCGGGGTTGTGCTGCTGTGTTTCCAACACCAAACATACTGGGATTGCCATTCTATAAAAACAAACAGCCAGGTGTCCTTCAGGGACCAACAGCTCATTACCACATCACACTACTGATTTAAACACAGTAACTAGACGTGAGAGAGAGTTTACTGTTTCTATAAATCATTCAACAGAGAGCCTAAAATATACATGTGGACTTACCTGTCTAACAGAATTCAAGTTTTGCATACCCAGCCCTGCTATGGAGCCGAGGGCCTGGTTAGGTAGTGCACTATTTGAAGGGGGGAGCTTCATGCTCTGACTGGACATAAACTGCAAGTTTTGGGATTCATCTGCTACAATGCCATCCTGATTGGACAGACAGAAAGATGCGCAACACCAGCCAAGCAAACAAGTGGAAGAGATAAATCATTGCAGGAACAGAAGAGAAGTCACATGACATTCCAGCATCAACAGGAAACAGGTAGAAAACAGAAGAGATCAGATTAGTGTTAATTCTAGAACACATAAAAAGAAACCAAACATATTTTATGGGATTAAGAAGAAAATATAAATGCAATCCCTATGATAAGCTAACACATCGAAAGGACAATGAAGTATAAATCCAATATGAGGATTCAGCATGGATTATAACACTTTATATTATATTAGCATTTTAAAACAGTAATGAGAAAATTATGCTATTACATGTACTGGTTTACTATAGCCACAGGGGTAATACAAACAAACAAATTACCTTATCAAAATAAGGACCGCGCTCCATGGAAGACTCTTTGGAAATCTGTGGCCGAGAACCAGGGCCTTTCCCGACCGTTCGATTATAATCACCAATATTTAGACTATGTTTGTCTATGTCCATTCGTTTGTCTTGTAACATTCCTAATAAATGCAAGAAGCTATGTCATCAAGTAGGAAAACAATTAACCTATTTGGTTTCAAATAAATTTGCCACAGAAATCAAAATACTCCCTTCCTAGACTGAACTGACTTCTGCCTTGACAAGGACACAAGAAACACACTTGCCTCTAGTCTATCTTAAATTTCTCAAAACTAAAACTGGGCTGAGCAAATGTCTTTTTACTGAACCAATGAACTTGAAAATAGACGAGTGAAGAGAAGGTTAAGTCATCTTTGGTCATCTACAGTCCGGCTAATTTTACAATAAACACAGTTTCCAGTAACCAGAAAGAACAGCAGTGGCACAACTGACTGCTACCTAGTGTGCCAGACACCCCTCCATGTGCTCCATGCCTTCCAGTCCAGTGCCTGCAACCCCTACTATCACCCCTGCCAGCATATGTTGAGGCTGGAGGCCAAATAGGCCTTGCTCTGTCCATTAATCTCCTCATTCTGATTTCTCTGCAACAAATATGAACTCCTCTTATGTAAACCCCCATCCTGCAAAAATCACCTTTGCTTGAAACAGTCAGCCCCCCAGCTACCATCACACTGCAACAAATTTTTTAATCATGGACACTACTCTGCCTCCAGGCCCTTACCACATGCCAATCCTGGTTTCTTCCCTTCTCTCCACAGCTGGGTCCACTTCCTTGTGTTTCTCCAATGCTGGGACATACCAAGGCTGACTCAGTCAAAACAGAGACACTGAGTATACTCTCCCTAAAAACGTACTTCCCTTAGACTTATCTGCTACCAAGGTGTTGACAGTCACTCCTGTTCACATGCTCATCAAATACAAACATTGCTTTGATTTCACTCCTGAGCTCAGTCCCATATCTTTAACTGCCTGCTAACAAGCACAGCCATTTGAATGCTCCACTGTCACTCTAACAGGTGACACCAAGTACCTTTCCCCACAGGGTCTGATCTTCCTTCACAGGACCTGAGAGTGGCATCTTTCTTCTCCTAGACACATAGAATTGAAAATCTTTCTCCATCTCCCTGGCTCTCCTTTTCCATATTTTCTATTGTCCAACTTCATCTATCACTTTGTAGCAACTGCTGTCCTTTGAGATGTCTGTTACTTCCACCACCATCACAATACTTACTACCCTTATTCCAAGCAAGTGCGAAAGCAAAACTTTCAACAAAATGAAAATATTCTTAGAACAGGTTCGTTTTAGAAATGTGGTTAGTTTCCTGAATGAAGTACTTTATATATTTTTTCCTTTGCCAGGTGACATGAACCTCTGTCAGTAGAGGGTACAAGAGAGACATTGTAGGAAACATGTTTGTCTCCTGGTTCCAGTGCTCTCTCCTACAGCACAGGCAGTGCTCCTGGCCCCTGGCCCCTGCCATACTTGCACACCACTGGCTAGCAGCTCCCACCAGCAGCCCTAGGCAGTTCTGGAGCAATGGCTCCAGTAACGTACCTCTCCTAGAAGGTGGGTTTTCTATAATCCCATGAGGGTGGCACCTCAGTGACTTCTCTGTCACGCACTGAGCCGAGGCCATGTTTAGGAGTCTAGATTACAGCCCTGAGGTGAAGTGGGGTAGGGGTGGGGGCTCTTCCTTGGGCATGCTATCGAAGGCCTAAGATAGTGACTTGTCCTTTTACCTGCTCTTCATATATTCTATAGAGTATCCACATATTCTTTCTCTTTACCTCTTACTGACCAAACCATCATTATTCTAATACTACTCAATAATTATTAATACATTTTTTAGGTCCTCACCCAAGGATATGTTTATTGATTTTAGAGAGACAGGAAGGAGGGTGGGAGGTGGGGGTAGGGAGAGAAACATCGAATGGCTGCCTCCCATTTTTCCCCCGACCAGGGACTGAACCCACAACCTGGGCATGTGCCTTGACCAGGAATCAAACCTGTAACCTTTTGGCATGCTCTCAACCAACTGAGCCACTGGGTCAGGGTTCTAATACTAATTCTTTATATTTATATTAAACTTTCCCTGTTCACATTACTCTGTAGTTTCTTCTCTCTCCTGCCTAGACTCAGACTAAACACAACAATTGCTAAACTGCCCAGGCAAACACACATGGGATGACCTTTTATCAAATCTACTACCTCACCCTCCACAACAAACTGGTTTAACTTTTGTTGATTCTAATCGCCACATCTCCACTGAATTAGATTCTTGACACCTACTGTCTTCACTTGGAGTTCAGAAAATTCTTACTTGCTACTGCAACAAATCTCTAACTGATTTTGCTATGTGTTGTATCTTTCTGTCTGTTCTGTTTCCAATGTTTTGTGTCCTAAAATACCTTCAATCTATAGTCAAGATTATTTTTCTAAAACACAAATCCAAATAATGTCATTTTCCTGCCTAAAATTCTTTAATTCCATGCTTCAGACTAATGATACCACTACCTTAGCTTTGCAGTGATTCATACTTAAAAGGCACAGCAATTCTGCAATGGGAACCTAGGTTTCCTCTCTCATGGCCCAGGCAGGTGCTCTTTCAGTAGAATCACGTCACAGACATGTCTGTCCATCAAGGACAAATATAAACTGAAACTGATTTAATTTTTTCTTACCTCCAGGAAGGTCCATCTTATTGCTCTGTACATTTTCTTCTGGTGAGTCTCTCTGAAGTTAAGAAAAAGCAGCAGGTTAGCAAACTTTAATTTATCAATGGAAATAAATAAAAAAATTTACTTTTATTTCATTGTGAAATTCAAGTGAAACATAAAACCTCATTTTTCACTGTCTAATAAAATTCTTTTTAAATAAGATACGTGCTCGTATTTTTTTTTTTTAGCTCAAACTAGAACAACAAAGGCTTGGTGGCCAATTTTACTCTAATTTTTTTTGCTTTCTAACTTGAAAGCAAAAAAAAAAAAAATGAAATTAGGGTAAATTTACAGACCATAATTAAAGGAGGAGGAAGAGGCTGTTAGGAAAATACTTACCGAAAAACTGATATTTGAAAACTGTTTAACAAATGGATTTATCCATGCTTCTTCTTGTTTGTTTCCACCCTTCATCATTCCCTTCGTAAAATAAAAGAGTAGAAAAACGCCATGGCTATTTCTATTTATCTGATATAGTGACAGATTAATAAACTCTAAGACAATTCCCAATTCTTATTCTTAGCCAATTTGTCCTCCAATCAACTCTTAACAAGAGTTGTTAATAATTTAAAATCAACTTATTTGACTTTCAACTTCCTTTGCTCCAGTCCTCTGGTATAGCTGTAATGTACAGAGAAATCTCTAAAGGCAAGCAGTCAGAAGGAAAAGACAGAAGCAAAGGGCTTCAGTGACCCATAAAAAAGGTCTCCTGAATAGAGAACTGTTCGTTAGACAGTTTCCAATTTAAAAATGAACTGTGTTCTAAAGGAAAAATTATCATTTGGATTTGTAGAACTCTCATACCAAACCAAAGTTAAGAGTCATTAGGTTCTCAGGTTAGTCCAAAGAATTTAACTTAATTCATAAGTTAATTATGCTATGCACTCTATACTCAAAAAACATTTCCATATGATATTTAAAATTTCAATTTGTGTTGCTAACAACACACTATCCCCAGCAGCAGCTAAAGCTGGGGTTCCTCCTACTTGGTGTTGGCTTTCTGATGCTAATTGGGGTTTGGGCCATACAGAACTACACTGGGACATGAGCTGAGAGAATGAATGGTCCATGATTAGCAGGGTGGTACGCAGGGAGGCTGAAAGCCACAGAGACCAACGTCTCTGTGAAGAAAGACTCTGTGGGTCTCTGTGACCCACTTATATGAAGCTCACAGGACCATTCTCAGTCTGGTACCTTAATCCCCCTTCCCCATTGCTACTACCTATTCCTTCTGACTGTGGAACAGAACACAGCTTAATCTCCCCTCTAAAGGCAGGTCTCTGAAGCAAGCACTTAACCCTTTATGAGGTTCTAAAGTTGTCTTTGATTCCTTTCCTCTTTTACACCCACCCCCAATCTAACTGGTTGCCAGGGCCTTCTGTCCTTCTATTACACATGTCTCTCAAATCAGTCCTTTCTGCTATGGATCCATTCTTCCTTCTCACTCCAGGCCCTCCTCTCTAACCTGAGTGAATGTGGAAGCTTCTCATCTTAGACCCCTAACTCTGATCTTTTTCTCTGTTCCAACCTATCTTTCATTCTATCACTGGTTAACATTCTTCAAAGAAATTAATCTTAAAAATCAAACTGATATTACCTTCTATTCAATTTCATTGGCTCCATAGTCATACAAACTAAAGTTCAAATTCTTGGACATGGTATTGAAAACCCTTTATAATCTGCTTTTAATCTAACCATGGAGCCAGTTCTCCTCACTTTCCAGAAACTCTACATTTTGGTGATGTCAGGTTACTATTTTGCTTAACAACACCCCAACCCCCAGGCATGTTCCAAATTAAAGCCAACAGTGCTTAGAGTGCTTCTAATGACCCGAACTAGATAGATTCAGAGCTCCTTGAAGGTGCTGCTCATATATTAGTGTTTTGAACCCCCAGCACCAAGCACAGTACCTGGCACACAGCAGAGGCTAAATAAATGTTTGCAGTTGCTTTCTAAAAGATTTTTACTAGCAGAAACAAAGGAGAAAGAGTAAAAAGGCTACACACCCTTTCCCTTCTCCTTTTTTTGCCACTCAGACCCTGTAAGGAAAGACAAAGTCACAAAACAGCATGGTCCAGTGGGAAGAACACAGGGTTTGGACTTGGAAGACCTAAACTTAGGTCCTTGCTCTGTCTTTACTAGTTATGCAACTTTGGGCAAGTCACCACGTTTTCCAGTCTCAAATTCATCAGTATTGTATCTCAGAAAGCTAAAAAAGATCAAATGATTTATGTAAAATATGGGAAAGTACTTCATAAGCCATATGGTAAGGCAACAGGCAAATTCAACCAAATAAAAAATATTTTTACATGAAAATGGTAGGTCCTAGACTTAGAATTCCAGGATTAGTGGAGAGGTAACCTAGTAATCAGCTGATTCTTAAGGCCTCTCAGAAAGGAATGGTTTTCAAACAAGGTGGAGAGGATGCATTAGAATCACCTGGGAGACTGGGCACATATTTTGAAAATGGTCTCTAGGAGAGGAAGATAACAGCATCCAACACTACCTTGTAATAACCAGTACCCCAAACTTGTGGTTCTTAAGCCTGGCTCTGCAGCAGAAGCATTGGGAAGCTTGTCTAGGCCAAGAAATGTGGCTCAATTTCCCAACTACAACAGACTTGGGATGTAGAACAAATCTCACATGATTCTGATATATAGTCAGATCTGGGAATAAGGGTTATCCACATATAAAAGCAAAATGAACTTGGCTCATTCCTAGGAATTTTTGTCACAGGACCTTTGGGGATGGGAAAGGGACAAAGATAATGGATGGATAAGGAGGAGGATGACTCTGGGTACAGGGGAGGTTGGGGACTCCAGGTGAGGAGGTGGAATGGGAGATGAACTGGCAGTGAGATGGCAAGAGTCAACATGGAGATTTGTCCTTCTCTTCCTCCTCACCACTGCAGGCACCACCCTAGTGTGAAGGGTTGTCCCAGGCAGCACTGGTAGAGGGGAGGAGGAGAGAAATCCCAAGCTGTAGCAGTGGGGAGAAAGGAAGTTCCTGTGGTCTTGTGTTTTCCTAGGTGGCTGCCCATACAAGAGGCTATACCTAAGTTGGGGACTGCCTGGACTATACTGATTGCCATAAACGGGAAGGCAGAACACTAAATTTCTGTGGGAAAACTACCTCTGGAATTTAAAGTTTCAAGGGCATTGCTCTTGAAATGTTTACCTTCGATGACATTTTCTTTGTATATGGTGGCCAATTTAAAGATGAGTTAAGCTCTTGAGAAGAATTACTATTCCACATTCCAATCTCCACATCCTCTTCCTCTTCCCAGCCAGTGGGGCGATTTCCAGGCAGTGGCATATCTTCACCACACCAGCCATCTTGCATAGATTTTGGCCCTGGTTGTGGATTTGTAATACAAAGAGAAACATGCTTTAATAAAAGAATTCTTTCTGGAAGATGAGCATACATTAACAGGGTAAGGTGCAGGAACAACCTAAAAAATCCCGCTTGGTTTTCCCTTCCCAGATTTGCACAGTAGGAGTGTATGTTATATACCAAGTTAAAAGTTTCATTAAACAATAATTTATTTTGTTAAAAACTCCAAAAGAATATCTTCCATGCTTTCACGAATCAGTGTGTTCCTAACACAGGTCAATGGTGGCATTCTTGTTCACAACCACTTAATCTGGATGGTGATGCACAGAGCAAAGAGAATGGATGAAATTTAGAAGAGCTCTTTTTCATACACATTTTTAGGAAGAGTGACCAAAAGTACTGCAAGCCATATACAAAAAGTATCCTGTGCCTACGCTTAGCCTTTGGAATTTCTATGAGATGTTTCATACACAATCTGTGGCACAGTGGCCATGCTTATCTGAATGATGGGATACGTCCTGAACTTTGCTCATTTTCTATATAATGTTCAGGGAATCATCTGGAGTCTGAGCCAGACAGTTTGCATATGCGTCCCCATAACTATTATATTTGGTTTCTCATGTTGGATAGCCTGAAAGTGGCTTGACTATTTCCAGATAACCTAATTTGGTAAAATACAATTGAGATTTAGTGAAGTATTATGCAAATCATTAATAGTTGCAGTTCTAAGGAAAATGAGAAAGACAGGGAAATTTGGAAAGATAAAAGGGCAAACCATGTTACATATTCCAAGAATCAAATAGTATCATCTAGTATAATGATACATGGGTATCTGAACAATGACATAAACATTATCCAATTAATTATATTCAATGAGAGTTCACCACTGCTACAAAAGAGCTACCAGGGATTATCAATAACTTACCAGATTTGCTTAACGCTTGTGGACCAACAGAGCTGGAGCCCCACGTGGATGTGTTGGATGCCACAGCAATGGGTTCCCCCCAGCTGGGACCACTGTCTATGGGTTTACCCCATGCTGAAGTACCATTATCCACAGTTGTGGCTGGAGTAGAAGGCTCCCCCCAGGGCTCACCCCAGCCTTTAGAAAGTGTGGGAAAAGAAGTCATCAGCACATGGTAGGGAGGTACAGTGGAATCAGAGGCAATAAGGAATACTTAGGGAACAAAAGATGAAGAACTTCACATTTATGTACTAAATAGTGATGCTGTGATGGGCAAAAAGACGGCATGTTTTACATAAAGAAGATAAATCATTTCCCATTATTTAATTTAACTGTAATGTGTGAATATTTTTTTCACCTCTTCTTTCTTAACTGCCTTCTGGGTATAGAACAGATTCTTTTGAATAACCTTAATTATGGCCAGTCATCCTCCTTTGAAGATAAATTTAATTCCTGGAAAGTCAAGTAAGTCTGAACCAAATGTAGTGAATTAAAGCAGATGATCAAGCTGGGGAATAGTGAGTACATAGAATTTTTACTGTGAGTGCAACTTTTCAACATCACCAGTCTGGATATCTTATATTTACAGGTGCTGGACAATGCTTCTTAAAAATTTTGTAGTACTATTAAGTTGTCCAAAGCAAAGACAAAGCCATAAACATGTTAAAAAAAAAAACAGATTTCCTCTTAGATTCACAGCTGTTTCTTAAAAAAATTAAACTAATTAATATAATAAACTATACTCAGGGAAAAAAATTAGGTGCTGAAAGGTTAGTTCATGAAAACACTCCTACTCCATAGCTAGTTAACTAAGACAATACATTCCAATGACACTTAATGAAAATGTCATTGTACAGACCATCACAGAGACAGAAATCAGTTCCTTGTGAGGAGGGTAAGTGGGAATATATTCAAAAGGTACTATCAAATGTGTCAGGCACGCACATATACACACACTGTATCTAATAGACTTGGATTTCATGTCTACTCAAATAAATCCCTTCTAAGGCCAAATATAGCACAATACTTCATATTTGGAGTATTATTGTTAATATCTGTTTTATTTCTGAGGATACTTTAGTCAAATAATAGAAAGTTCAGTTTGACTGAAAAACTGATTGAAGTGTACAGAATCCCCACTTGACACCACCTTCCCTACTGAGTCTACCTTCTGTAGCTTTCTTAACAGAGAACAGAGTGTGCAGGATTCACACCCAATACTGCCAAAGACAGAGCTGTTCCCTGATGGTGAACACCTTCCCTTTAATTTATAAGCTTCTCCTAGATTAGAGTAAAACAGGCCCCTGTATGCAGAGTGAATACTCTGTTTAAACACATTTTATTATAAAGTAAACTAAGACAAGGTTCACAGTTCTGTGAAGTAACAACTCCACAAAGTAACAACTCACCAGAGCCACCACCTGTCTCTGGGGTTGAGATGGCACTTGCAGACGGCAGCAGCTGGTGCACCTGTGCTTGCTGATCTGCGCGGCTGCCACCACTTGGGACATTTTTGTTCCACATGTTCACATTCTTGTAGTTGTATTTGCTGGGATCTCCCCAAGCTGAGGTTCCATCATCAATTTCCATTTTGCGCCGTATAGACTCTGGGGATGGTTCCTCCCAGCCTGTGGGTTCTTCTTCTTTTGTTGGGGCTGGAATAGGTCCTCCCAGCCAGCCCGTACCAGAGGGTTTGCCTGGAGCTGAAGGGACTCCCCAGGACCCAACAATATCTGGTTGCTTGTTCCAGTCTGGAGAGCTGACTGGCTTTGCCAAATCTCCCCAACCCAGCGACTGACTAGCCTTTGGAGGATCTCCCCATCCCTGGGAAGAGTTAGGTTTAGAAGATTCATCCCATCCTGATGAATTATTTGGATTTATATTATTTCCCCAAGTAAAAGAACTAGTTTTACCAAGTTCATTCCAACCAGAAATAGACCTGTCACTGTCACTACCTCCTGAGCTAGACTTCTTATTAGCCTCACCCCAATGGTCACTCCTTGATGTATCTCCCCAGTTATCACTGGCAGAAACAGACCACCCTTGGTTTGATTTTTGTCCATCACCCCAGCCTTGTTTGTTCCTTTGTGAATCATTCCATGTGGACTTTTCTTCTTTGCAATTCCCCCATTGATTGCTCTTGACCATTCCTGTAGCAGCAGAATCATCTTCCCATCCCCCCTGGCAGTTTGAGCCTTTGGAGTCTCCCCACCTCAGAGCAGGCTTGGGATCTCCCCACCCCGATGCAGATGAGGTATCATTACTGTTAGGGCTAGTCTTGTCTATACATGCCCCTGAGTTAAAAGTCTGTGTTGCAGAGCTCCCCCAGGCCTCTGTCCCATTGTCAGTCTTTCTTTCCCCTCTAGGTGACATCTCGGTATCCCAGGCAGTATTCTGCTTAATAGGAGTCTGTCCCCAACCAGAATTGGATAGGACACGTGGATCTAAGTCAGTTCTGTTAACAATGCTTTGGAGTAACGTGTGCTGATCAATTTTTCTTCTATCTCTACTCTGAGTCTCCCCAGTGACTTTTTCCTCGAGGCGTCCAGTGCTTTCTGTACTACCTTCACTGTCCACTGTACCTCCTGTTTTGGCCCACGCACTGTTTTGCTCATTTGTCTGAGATGTGGCAGAACCCTGATCCTCTTCCTCAGTAGAATTCCATCCATTTGTAAACTTCTTACCATTGCCATTTGCACTGTCACTGGAATGCTGATTGCCAGGCAGTTTGCTCCACTCCACACTGGGTACATTAGTGCCAGTGTTTTGTGCAGGAGTTCCCCAGCCTCTTCGACTCCCTCCAGAGTTTGCACCGTTTCCACTTCCCCAGGATGGACTCCGGGAATTTGTGGCCCCAGACTCCCATACACCTCCTCCTTTATTTGTATTAACTTGAAAGTTAGTGCCCACAGGTCCATTTATGCCAGGCTGCATTAGAGTTGCATTCACAGTGTCACCATTAGCTTGGCCGTTAGGACTTGAACATTTGTCTCCAGAGTAGTTAGAACCATAGGCACCCCATGTAGTACCATAAGAGCCTGCACTTTTTGACTCTCCATTGCTAAGGTGAGAAAGGGAAGTGCCATTCATAACGGATGGAGCCTGTATCTGAGGATGATTCATTGTGCTCACACGCCAGGCCCCCGTGTTATTAGGCAGTTCATTATTCTGTACTGAACCGGAGTTTGGTAAACTAGAGGTCATAAAGTTAGTAGTGTTATTTGGTCCAGTCATTTCAGTGGTGATATTCTGAGGTTGACCACTGAATGAAATCTTCTGTGTACCACTTACTTCAGATTCACAAGTTTCCTGAAGGCTTCCCCAGGTACCATGGGTAGAAGAACCACCCACTTTAGAATTAATACTCTGATTGTTAGACATCTGGCCTATGGTACTGCACTGAATATTGATGCTAGAGCTACCACTCCCTACAGGCCCTTTTAGGGCAAGTCCACTGTTCTCCAATACTGGCCAGGCACCATGGTTGCTAACTGAAGTCAAAGTGCTTGGATTTACCCCTCCATTTGATGAAGAGCTTACAGTGCTCCAAGCATTCACTCTATTGTTGCTAGTTTCTGACTTGTTTTCAGGAGCTTCCACGGAGACCTGACATGTGCTTGTTACAACTCCATGGGAGAAACCCCAGGGCCCAGTACTGCTTCCACGGCCCACACTATTGCTGCTGCCACCACCAACCACAAATTTGTTTTGGGAGCCAAGTCCAATGCTGTTCCGAAGACCATCTTTTTCACCACCTGTGCTCCCTGAAGCCATGATAGTGATGTTTCTTTCTGATTCAGAAATGGAGGCAGAATCAGCATCCATACATTCTGAAGCCAATTCTGGGTCACTGCCAGGGACCAAGGGCCATGCTTCTTCTTCAGGGGAGTTGTTTACAACAGCATCCTGACAGTTTGTGCTAGAGTCACTCGTAGAAGACACAGGTCCCCGCTGCAAATTTTCATAATGAGATCCACAAGTATTATTATGGTTTGTATCTAGAATAAAAGAAAAGCACAAAATTTTATGAAGTGTTTGTAAAACTGATGACTATATGAGAAATGGGTGTGGCTACTCAACATCAACAAGAATACTTGGGAGTATGGTTACAAGTGTACTGGTTACATCCCGGCCACTTTCCACATCCAATAATCAGTTCCACATAGGAAGGGAGTTCTGCACTTGTTCACTGATGTTGTCTCTGAGCCTAGAGCAGTATCTGGAACTAAGAGCTCCTCAATAAATATTTGCTGAATGAATGAACTGCTAACTTACCAGCAAGTAAAAGAATGTGGGAGTCAGGAAGGAGGAAGTGATGGTAACGTAGTAGTGTGTTAAGCAACCCGGGCTTAGAGGCCAGACATGGCAAAAAGGGGCTGAGATGTTGATGGGTAAGGGCAGGTGAACAGGACAAACTTGTAGAAATACAGAAATGGGCAAAGTAGACTTACAGTTGTAATACAAATAAATAATAATATAAGAATAAACTCTGTGCTTCATATACTCAACTGTAAAATCTACTTTTGCCCACATCTGTATATTAGGAATCCTTTTCTAGCCTTTCTTTCTTAGAATAGGTTTTTCACATATCTCTTTCAGGTACCATGACAAGTTTATAAAAACTACAGTCTTTTCCATTATATTCCCATTTATTAGTGTTCATACACAAATATGAAATACTATAGACAAGTTTACAAAGTCTTTGGCCATTATATTTCCATATTATTATCATTCATAGTCAACCTGAGATACTACACATAAGAATATTTTTAATTCTTCCCTTTTTCATAAAAAATTCTTAATTTACCTACAGAGCCATGTTTATTAAAAGACAACAGAAAAATTGTTAATTGCTATGTTGAAGATCACAGAATTACTATAATTAAAAATCAACTGCTGACATTGAAGGCAATTAATGACCAATCATATAATCCTATCATTTTAGACTTACTGCTACATATTATCACATAGTTATTTTATAGCAGGCAGGGCAGACAGTAGTGCTTCTGATTCAGCTTAAGGATCTAGTATAGTTAGAAAGTCTCACAGGTATTAAGCTATAGAAGATGGTTGCATTAAGACTGTCCTTCACAGTTGCCTATATTGCCCATTGCTTTGGAGGGTTAATCAGAATTATGTGCAGTGGTTTTAAATAACATACACATTCAAGTCATGCCCAAGACCTAATGAACCCACCACTGGGTTGCAGGCCTAGAAAACGAATGTAATTCACTATGAGAGTATTGCTAACAGGAAAATCAGGTTTATCTCACATCATTTTCTTTCAAAGCAAAATTGTTAAGCAGCAAAAGGTAATGGAACTAGGAAGAGTAGCAAGAAAAAGGACTAGAGAGACACCAAAAATGTACATATAATTCAAATATAAGTATTTTAAAGTACAGTAACTCTTTTCAATCCCTGTTTAAGAACCATTTTTTAGGCTGACACAAAGTTAAGTCATCTTTCAGTGCCCAGAAGGAAATAAAAGAATATCAAAAAGCAGTTAATCTTACTGGATAAAAACAAATCAGTATGCCAGCACCTGAACTACCACCAACATGACACAACACTATGGGCCATGCACTTCATGTGTACTTTGTCACTGAATCCTTGGAACAACCCTAGAGCACAAGTATATCCTCACAAGTACTTCCTGCCAAAGGGAAAAATAATACCACTAATTTGTCAATTTTTCTCATCTTAGTAAACTTCCTAAAACCTAAGATTTATCCTTGATTCCTTCCTGTTACATACACACACACACACACATACAAAATCCAAAAATTATAAGCCCCAAATCCATCCACTTTCCTCCATATGAAAATGGAGGAAAATGAAGCCACCATCGTCATCTCCTTATGGACTACAGCAAAAGTATTTCTGTTGCCATTATTTCCTTGTTCATGTGTGCGCACATGCTACCACCTCCACACAGCAGGAATAAGATTTTAAGATTGGGAATGTTAGACTCAATTAGCCAAGTTGAAAATAAAAGGAGGAACTTGGAATTTAACAATGAAACATCAGAAGCACTCCCATAACAGGAAAAAGATGAGATATTTCTCATCATCAACAATCTTGTGCTGAAAGTACTAACCAATGAAATATGACCCCAAAATGAGGTAAAGATAGCAGGAAAGAAACAGAAAAGGGTAACATGTAAGAAGCAATAGTTTTCTATACTACAGGAAAAACCAAGAAAGTGTAAGAGAAAAACGATCCTCACTGCAACAGCCACAAAAAATTATAAAGCAACTTGGAAAAAAGCTCTATGTAAACCCTTAAAGTCATATGTGATTAAACTTTTATTTGTAGGCCACAGAAGAGAAATTAAGTATGGAAATCTTCTGAATAGGAAACTGTGACAATGTTTGAAGTTTAATCCAATTATAGGAAATTGCTAACAAGAGTCTCTAACTTGATTAAAGTGATTTAAAAATTCATATACAATAAATGAAAATTTTAAAAATCGCAAAAAGAGAAGTGACAGCATGTAAAGGGGAGGAAGAACTGCACTATCATGCAATTAAACAGCACTGTACTGAGTATATAAGCATTTCAATTGAACAGAAAAAGTAATCCAAAAATAGACCTAAGTGTATGTCAAAGGTTGTATGTTAAAGGTTAGCATTTTAAATCAGTAGGAGAAAAAGAATATACAGTACTTATAAAATATATTTTTTTAGCCCTGGCTGGTGTAGCTCAGTGGATTGAGCGTGGGCCTGCAAACCACACGATCGTGGTTCGATTCCCAGTCAGGGCACATGCCTGGGTTGCAGGCCAGTTCCCAGCAGGGGACTCACAACAGGCAACCATACATTGATATTTCACTCCTTCCCTCCCCCTCTAAAGATAAATAAATAAAATATTTTAAAAAATATATATGTGTGTGTGTGTGTATATATATATTTAAATCAGACAACTGTCACCCTGACCAGTGTGGATCAGTTGGCTAGGCATCATCCTGCAAAGCAGTAGGCTGCCAGTTCAATTCCCGGTCAGGGCACATGCCTGGGTTGCGGATTTGGTCCCTGGTTGAAGAGTGTACGTGAGGCAAATGAATCGGTGTTTCTCTCTCACATCATTATTTCTCTCCCTCTTTCTCCCTCCTTCCTTCCCCTCTCTAAAAAATAAATTAAGTGTAAATGAGACAATTTTCCAAATAATTCTGTTAAAAGATGAAAACATGAAGTTACAGTGAACGAGACCTTTTTATACACAAAGGCTAAGAAAGAAACCATTACAAAAAGACACAGACTTGACTGTAAAAAAAAAGTGAAACTTTTTATGTCAGAATACACACACACACACACACACACAAGCCAGCAAAAAATACACATTTTGCAAACTAACTCTATCACCTTTAACGTTAGTGAAAATTTCTCTCAGAATCTGGTCCCAACCTCATTTGGAGATGGTGGTAGTCTAAATTTGTCTTATGCTATATATTCTTATTTTTTAAAAAAATAAGGAGAGATGCCAACAGTAATTATTTGATAAAATTCCATTTTTAATCTGGTACTTGATACTTAAAAAAAAAACCTAAATTACAAGGCTATTTCTTTTTTTAAAAGATTTTATTTATTTTTAGAGAGAGGGGAAGGGAGGGAGAAATAGAGGGAGATAAACATGGATGGAGAAAGAAACACTGCTCGCTCGGTTGCCTCTCACACACTCACAACTGGGGATGTGACCAGCAACCCAGGCATGTGCCATGACTGGTAATCGAACTGGTGACCATCAGGTGTGCGGAATGATGACCAACCAACCAAGGCACACCAGTCATGGCAAAAAGACTATTCCAAAAATTGCATTTACCAAAGGTGGATCACAAAGATCTTTTTAGTTATGAAAAACATTATAGCTTAGAAAACTAAGGGAGGGGTGTGGGCGTGTGTGTGTTTGTGTGTGTGTAGACACTAGATTAACAAAAGCTGTAAAAAGAGACTCCTCAGCAATGACAACTGAAACGTTCATAGTCAGCCTGTTTCAGAATTGAAAGAAGACAAGTAATCTATTTCCCTTATAGACAAGGAAGACAAAACCCATCATTACAAATGATCTGGAGAATAAACACATGGAAAAATGATTAAGTAGAAGATGATCATTAAGCTTTTACAGAAAATAGTAAGAAACACTAAGACTGTAAGTTCCTGAGAGTACACACAAAATACAAACTTTTATAAACTGCACTGCTGAAAGTTTGGATGACTGCACTTCACTGAGGACTCTCTGAAGTCCAAAATGTCAGCAGCATCTCCTTCCATACGGAATTACCTTAGGAGAGCAGGAGCAGCTCTAGCACCACACCTGAGAAGGGATGTAACAGTGCATTACACAGCACCTGCTCAGGAAAACCAAAGAGCAGAACAAAGACTGGTCAGAAGTCAAGTAATTTATTCGGGAAGAACTTAATCCAGGAAAATTCATATATTTTTCATATTAAATTTTTAGCACATAACAAAATAGTCAAACATGTGCTGTCTGCCTTAAAGACTTTCATCTCTCCAGAAAGGAAAAGACCTTTAGAAATAAACAATACTTGGGTTTTATAGTATTTCCAGAAAGTATGAAATGGTATGATTGAAAATGAGAGAATCGTAGATACACAATTTCAAATATCACCTAATTGAGAAAAACACAAAATGTTTCTTTCAGTTATTCTAGCTTCTAGCTCAGGGGTTGGCAAACTTCTGAAAAAGTCCAATTAGTAAATATTTTAGGTTTTGCTTGCAAGATGTTCACTGTGGCAACTACTCTGTCAATGGATACCTGTCACTGTAACTTGAAAGCAGCCACAGATAATATGCAAAGGAATGGGAGTGGTGACCAACAGGCTTTAAGCCAATCTCTGTTCTCGATTTACGGTAATGGCAACACCACAACCAAATGTAATACATGGATCATGACTGGTTCCTGGTTTGAGAGCTGAGGTGAGGGTGGTGGAAGACAGCTATAAGACAATTCTGGGCTGTTGCTCTAGACCAGATGGTGAGTGATTCAGCCAAGTCAAGTGATGGTGGCAGCAGTGGAGATGAGAAAGAAAAGCTCCAAGATATTTTAAAGTTAAAATCAGCACAGCATGGTAAACCAGTGTCCTGAGACAGCAGGAAGAAAAAGGGAGAGTTAAGCATGATTTAAAGATTTTCAGATGGGTGTTTGGATGAATGGAGGTGCCAACCTTTTAAGCAATGGAATCCAGAAGGAGAAATGGCATTTGGCAAGATAATGAGTTCAATTTTGGACATGTTGAGTATGAGGGGCCCAAAATCATCTGAAGACATCCAGACCAAAACACATGAACCTAAAAATGGGGAATAATTTGAAACAAAACCATGGGAGGGAATAAAATCTGAAAACTGGTGAAAGAAAAATGAAAAAATTAAAGAGCGTTAAGAAGGAGAAAATAATCAACAACAGAATATGCAGACATCTATTAAGATAAAAACAGAAAAGTCTATTTTTTACAGTATTTAAAAATACAACTGTTTGTACTTGACATTCACGAGACCAGTGACCTAGTAAGAGCTATGTTAGTCAAGTGAGCAGGATTTACATTACATAGGACTGAAGGTATTAGAGATTGCAAGTATAGACTATTCCTTTAAGAATTCAGAGACAAAGTGGAGGAAAGAGATTCTATAATAGCCTCAAGAGAATGGGGGCTGAAAGGAATTTAAAGGATGGTAAAGATTTGAGCATGTTACAGATTAAGGGGAGGGTATAAGCTGAGAGCCAGCAGATGTTACAGGGCAGCAAGGATGTATACCACACTGAAAAAAACAGTGAAGAACACAGGTGGAAGGAGAGTACTTTAATCTTTAAACATTAATAGAAATTTTAATGTTAACATTTTTTCATTAAAAGAGCCCTAATTCTGGCTGTTCTACTATTATAGCTCAAATGTACCTGAAGCTTCTTTTTAAAAAATTCTAAAGTAAGGCTGATTTCCTGGTCAAGATGGAAGCGTAGGTAGACATGCTTCACCTCTTTGCACAACCTTAAGAAAAATCTCAAGTAACCTCAAAACAAAAAACACCCACAGCTGCCAGAAAAATCAAACTGTATGAAGTTTGACAACCAAGGATTTAAAGGAATATTCATTCAGATGGGTAAGAGGAATGGAGATGGAAAGCTGGCGCACTGAGGACGTGGTGTGACAGCAGTGAGGTGGCAGCAGCAAGGGGGTGGTCTTAGCAGCCAACGGAATGGGCGGTCCCACATTCACATGTGATAGATACAAATTAGGAGGGATACCTTGGGAGCGGGCCATCCCAGCCCCAGGCCATACCACACAGCCCAGGGTTCCAGCACTGGGACATAAAGCCTCATAACTTCTGGCTGTAAAAACCAGTGGGGGTTGGGACTTCGGAAGAGACTGCTCATCTCTCAGGAGAGTCCATTTTAAGGGCCTGCATAGTCCTAAAGTGTACACAAACCACCCACTCTGGGAATCACCACTGGCACAGCAGCTAGAGGGACACCAGTTGTATATGGGAAGGGGTGAAGTGACTGGAAACAGAGCAGGTGCCAAGCAAGCCTCCAAGAGCAAGGCAGTGGCACTGCCCCCTCTTCCAGCCCTCTGGGTACACAGAGCCACAAAGTGGTGGGCTGCTCTGCTCTGGTGAGCATCCAAGGCTCTACCCCATACAATTTAACATGTGTGCTAAGACAGGGAGTCAAAGCAGCTCTACCTAGTACACAGAAACAAACAGAGGCAGGCTGCCAAATCGAGGAGACAAAGAAATATGGCTCAAATGAAAGAACAGAACAAAATTCCAGAAAAGAACTAAGTGAAACAGAGATAGCCAATCTATCAGAGCAGAGTTCAAAACACTAGTAAGGATGCTTTGAGATCTCATTGAGTACAGCAAAAGAATAAGGGGAGAAATGAAGGCTACACTAACTGAAATAAAGAAAAATCCACAGGAACTAATAGTGAAGGGAAGGAAGCTGGGGCTCAAATCAATTTGGAACATGAGAAATAAACAATCAACCAGAATAGAATGAAGAAATGAGAATTTAAAGGAAAAAAAAAAGGAGAGATTAAGGTCTCCGGGGCATCTCCAAAATCACCAACATCTGAATCATAGGGATGACAGAAGAAGAAGAGTAAGAACAAGAAATCAAAAATTTGAAAAATAATGGAAGAAAACCTCCCTAATTTGTTTAAGGAAATAGACATACAAGTCCAGGAAGCACAGAGAGTCCCAAACAACTTGCACACAAAGAGGACCACACCAAGACACATCATAATTAAAATGCCAAAGGTTAAAGATAAAGAGAGAATCTTAAAAGCAGTGAGAGAAAAGCAGAGTTACCTACAAAGGAGTTCCCATAAGACTATCAGCAGATTTCTCAAAAGAAACTTTGCTGGCAAGAAGTGGTATTCAAAGTGATGAAATACAAAGACCTACATCCAAGATTACTCTATCCAGCAAAACTGTCATTTAGAATGGAAGGGCAGATAAAATGCTTCCCAGATAAGGTAAAGCTAAGCAATAAAATAAAATAAGCTTGAAAAAAGTTTAAAAGAAAGGCTATAAAGAGTAATAGAAAAACACCCACATACTGATCACCTCAAGAAATATATTATTAATTATAGTATAAAACTGTAGCGTAACCCTTCTGATTACATCTCCTCCTTTCTTCACTGGGTAAATGAGTGGTAAGTTCCCAAAATGCTCTATTTTAATTCATCCCTAAGCAATACATAATGTTGTTTTGCATGCTTTATATTTTCTACAAATGATAACATACTGTAAACAAAAAGACATTCTTGGAACAACCAGTAGAAATGTGAGCACAAACTACATATTAGAAGGTGTTGTTGAGTTATGTCCCCCTTTTGCTTAGGAGTGATCATGGTATCATGGTTGTATTGGAGACTGTCCTTAAAATTACCCGTGAAGTACTAAAGGTGAAGAAAAATAAATGTTTATATGTATGTGTAAATATACTGGGTTGGTCAAAAGGTTGGTTTGCCTTTTTCCATGAGATGGCTCTAGTAGCACCTGGTTGTCCTTAACTTCATTTGAAACAATTTTGTTAGAGTGTATTGTGACAGCTGTCATATCAGCATGCATTTAAAAACACCAAAATTGGTAAATTTTTGTGCAGCCATTTTAATACTGAAGATTAAAAAAAGCCACACATTTTTCGCATATTATACTTCATTATTTCAAGAAAGGTTCAAAAATGTACCTGAAACACAAAAGAAATATTCATGTAGCGAGCGTATGGAGAAGGCGCTGTGACTGATCGAACGTGTCAAAAGTGGTTTGAGAAGCTTCGTGCTAGAGATTTCTCACTAGATGATGCTCTATGGTTGGGTAGAGCAGCTGAGGTTGATAGCCAGCAAATTGAGACATCAAGAACAATCAACATTATACCATGTGGGAGACAGCTGACATACTAAAAATATCCAAATGAGTAGTTATTGGCAAAAATGAAAAAATGTATCGTTTATTTCACAGAAAACACCACATGGACTTTTTGACCATCACACTGAAAATGCTGCACCTATTCTTTCATCTTCAATATTAAAATGGCTGCACAAAAATTCACCAATTTTGGTATTTTTTTAAATGCACACTGATATGACAGCTATCACCATACAACCTAACAAAATTGTTTTGAATGACATTAAAGACAACTAAGCACTACTAGAGTCATTGTACAAAGAAAATGTAACAGCTCTTTTGGCCAAGCCAATATGATGGAGGAAGGGCAGTGTTGTAGTGCACGTGTGAAACAAGATGGGTAAGTATTAATAACCAATGGATTTGGGTTGGAGGGCATATGGTGGTTTGTTGTGGTATTTATTTAATGTGTCTGTATTTACCATGTAAATTGGATGATAAACTGTGCACTGGAACCATTTGGCCCATAAGAACAATATTGTTGACAGCCCTGTTAAACATTAGTCTCTCCCAAATTCTAGTATTATTTATGCAGGAGCAGGGCCTGATACCTTATGGATCTAAAGAATCAACTGCAAGAGGATATGGAGCATTGACTGAAATCATCACTAAGTGTTTGAGCTCAGACTCCAGAGTTGTCTGGTTTGACCAGCACTGGGCTCTAAAAAAAAACTTAACATGCGAATGTAAAGGTATCTTAGGCAGGGTACAAAATCAATACATTTACCCCTGTTCCCATCACTCCTTTTCATCTTTTACTTCACTTACCTGCCGGCAAATGAAAGCATTTTAGTTTGTGACCTCTGGTTTCTAAAGTATCCGATCTTATGTAGGTACTATCCTTACTCCCTGTCTGCACTGAATAAATGAGGAATGTACTATATGAGGAAAAGGGAGACACATCCAGCATTCCTCATTATCACCACAAAAACCTTAAATACATTTTCTGTGTATGTACTGTATATATTAATTCAAATGTCAACTCTATGCCATTAACAAGCTCTATTCAGGAATCAAAAAGCCAAATGTAAATACAAATAGAGAAAAATAAAAACAGATCCGTCCCCACAGTTTAAACTGCATGTAGTTCACAACAACAGAACCCTATGTTTCTGGACTACTGCTCGTGCTGTTGATGATGTGCACAACTCTGCTTCTCAATGACCACCAGGCTAACCTCCTATTCTGTGAAGTAAAGGTAATTTCTCTAATCTTCGAAATGAGGATTAAAGGCATTAATACAGTAAATGGGTTATAGTAAGCACCCCCTAAGGGTTAATCACTATACTGTTATATTAACCTTTCAGGAGCTGAGAAAAAGATGAACTGTTTAAGAAGTCTTCCCTGATTCGCAGACACCCAGTGGTTATTCTGAGGCTAAAGTTTCTACTATCATTGCTAGTAGCATCTACAAAGAAATTTTAATGTAAATATGCGACATAGGCTAGTAGGTGGAAATTCATAAATGTTAAAAAAAAGACAAAAGAACAAATCTGGTTCTTCTACATAATACTCTCCTTCAGCATCTATACTCGAGTTGTTTGAGGACTTAATTACAGACCTCCAGCTGCTGCACTCTCCTGACTTCCATCTTACCCTCCACATTAATGCGGTTCTCCCTCGTAACGTCCTTTTAGAACAGGTGGAATATCTTTTCCTTCTCAGACTTTTTTGAAGACTTCTTTCTATGCCCACTTTCTATCTTAGGCCTTCTTGTCATCTGACTGTACACCTGTAACACTTATGGATGTTTGGACCTATATTCATTTTTGAGAAATAACTCTTACACTGCTATTGTTTCCATTTCAAAAACGGCTTTGGTCTTTCATTTCCCAAGTTGAAAAGCATATTCAACATACATCATTTCTAAATTTACCACCCACTTCCCTGTTTAATTACAATACCTCCATTGCTTAGCTTGCAGTAGGTACTCAAGCATTTGTTGTATCATAACCTCTCTTAAGGCTTCAACTGCATATTTTATTACGCTGTATTCAATACAACCGCTTCCAATCTGACTTCTCAGATGAACTTCAAACCACATTATTAGTTGTTTGGCATTAGATGGATTATGTCTAAAGCAGACTCTTATTCCTGAAAAGTGGAGGTTCTCTGTACAACTTTCAGGAAGTCATTCAGTGCCAAAATGCTCAGCACTAAGCTATCTGCTTGAACATGTCACATAATTTAATCACCAAATCAACCACATAGCTTGGGTAATACTGTCCACATTTTACAGATTAGGAAAGAGGCTCAGATGAATTGAGCCATTTGGCCAAGCTCACTTAGTAATACATGCCTGGAGGGGAGGGAGAAATATTAAATCAGGATGATGGCTCAGGTTTTTATCCTTTCAAATAATAATGTGTTGTTCTAATTACCTATGCTAGCAAAAGCACATTTCTGTCCTTCTTTGCCTACCACATCCAGTATGTTGCTACAGCATAGCATGGTTGGTATGAGCATAGCTCTGGAGTCAGACAGATTTTGCTGTAAATCCAGGCTCTACTAGTTATTAGCTTTGAAATATCACAATATGTACAGAGTAGCTCCTGTGTAACGTAGAGAGCATAGAGGTAGAAAGTGAATAACTCTACCTGGGCTTTCTAACTCTACCTGAGTTAGAATGGGCTGCTTGGATAAGATTCAGACACACAGAGCTAGGATTTAAAAACCAGGTCCATTTGGCTCCAGAGACTTTATTCATTACCAGTATACTAGTGTTTTCATGTGAAGAAACTTTAATTCTCCTCAATTCTCTATCTGGCTTGTGACAAAAGCTTCAAAATACTGGGTTGGCCAAAATGACTGTTACGTTTTTTTCTATACGACGGTTCTAGTAATGCTTATACTTACTTGCCTTTAACTTCATTTGAAACAATTCTGTTAGATTGTATTATGATAGCTGTCGTATCAGTGTGCACTTAAAAAGAACTTATCGAAACTGGTGAATTTTTCTGCAGCCATTTTAATATTGAAGATGGAAGAAAATGCAATACTTTTGGCATGCTTTGTTATTTCAAAAAAGGTAAAAATGCTACTGAAACACACACAAAAAGATTTCTGAAGTATTTTGAGAAGGTATTCATCAAATGTGTCATCAAAATGTGTCATTCATCAAAAGTGGTTTGTTTAGTTTCCTGGTGCTATGGATATTTTGGCCAAATTTCTTTGCTGTGGGGCTTTCTTATACAGTAAAAGATATTTAGCAGCACCCCTGGCTTCCATCCAATAGAAGTAAATAGCAAGAGACAGTGGACATACTCAAAATATGCAAATCAATGAAGTTGTTGGTGAAAATGTGTCTTTTACAGAAAAAAATATAATGGACTTTTTGGCCAACCTAATACTTCTCTAAAAGAATGGACAAACCAACTAACCACCAGATCCTATCAGAACATGTCAAAACACACTAGGCTTTGAGAAAATTCTAACACATACTAGATGTACTTTCTGCCTCACAATCATTTGACTAAGCTGAGAAAAGTCACTCTGAGGCAAAAACTGAATGTATATGCTGTTTGAATATAATTTTCTTGACTAGTCATCTTTTTATGGCACAGAGTAACTGGGTGATCTGTGTAAGTTATTTCATTTCTTGGCGCCTCAGTTTCCTCTACTGAAATGTAGAGACAAGAACAGCTTACACCCCACAGAGCTGCTCAATTTTAGTTATAAGCTGCTTATTAGTAAAATAGGTAGAACCTGGAGAGAGAGAGTGATTAAAACGATCATTTAAAATGTGGGATGGGCAGTGACCTTACAGGCAACGTCTCAAGACTCCCTATTCATAAATCCCTGCACAGATTCTTATTTTTTAATCTAGATATTAATGAATACACATACATCACCCCAAAGCCATGGATTTATAAACCTGCTATACCGCTAGTGATGACAGCTTAAGTCTTGTAAGAAATACCTTCTCTCACCTGACTGGTTTTTGCTGTTCTGTACCTCTCCGTTATTTTGTGGCTGTTGATTTGTTAAAGCACTGCTTTCTGACTGGCTGCTTAACACTTTAACAGCAGATCCCAGGTTTGCTGCTATGACAGGAAAATGCTGACCCCTCTTTAGAAGCTGTTTATGTTCCTGGTGGCGAAATCGTGGTGGTACTTCACGAGGATACCGAGGCAAGGCCTGTGGTGGCTGCGGCTGCGGCTGCTGTAGCTGTGGCTGCTGTGGCTGCTGCTGTGGCGGCTGTGGCTGCTGCTGACTGTTGGCTGTGGCTCGCTTGGCATTATTATTAGTGCTGGTTGCTGTGGAAGTGCCGTTATTAGAGTTGGCAGGCTGAGGCTGGCTTACACTGGGCTTTATCTGTTCTGGCACTGATCCCAACAAAAGAAAAGGGGTGGAAAAGATTAGCCAGTAAAGTGCACCTCCATAGTTAGCTATCAAGTAAAAAGGCACTAAGAAAAACAATCCTAAAGGAAGAGAACTTAAAGTGTGTGGGGACAACCTTATTTACAGGTTCCCGTTTTCCTAGGAGAGATCATGGCCAAGAGTGAATTTGCCTTCTGCTAACTCCCTATCCAGTGAGGTCATGGCGACCACTAGCACACCTAGGCTCATATGACAAATCATGTTCACCATCCCCATCCATATTTAATAAGAATTATTAGAATTTAATACATTTTAAATTTTTAAATTTTAAATTTTTAAGAATTTATAAATTCTTGTTCCCTTACCAGAGCACAAGCACCTATTATACAACTATGGAAATCACAGTAACTAAAGAACAAATGTGGCAAATCAGGTTTAGGTAATCCTAAAATAATCCTCAATTCCCTGGTAACTACTAATTTTTAATGCAGTTGGTCTCTATTTTTCATCTCTGTAAGATAACACAACACAAAAACAATGTCAGTTTCCTTACAAAAAGGCAAAGTTAACAATGTTTTGTTGTTAAAATGTAAAATTGGAATCAAATAAACTGAGAGCAGGAAAGTAAATACAAAGATAACAGAATGAAATTGATGAGACTAATCAAAACTGGAGAAACAAATCTCAGAAACAGCTACTTGTCTATTGTATGAACAGTCAGAAACTACAGATAGTAAGTGAATGTTTGAACTCCTAAAAGAGATTAAATAAGTAAATAAACCGACAGAAATGCCTTAAATCTGTTAAGATATACCCAATCTCTAAAACTACAGAGAGGCAAGCAGGGTTATCTGAATTTCTGGTACCATGTGGACCCAGGTTTCCAGCCCAGGTTGCCTGTCCTAAGCTTTGTGTCTTTGGGCAAGTTGTATAAATCTAACTGAGCCTGTAGTCTCCTCTGTGAAATGGGGTAACACTGCACAAAGCTGTCCTAAGGTAAAACAGGTCAATGTTCACAGAGCACCAAACACAATGCTCCATAGTGGCTATTTTTTAAATGAGTAGCACAATACCACCTTAAACTTCTGTAGCACGTTAATGTTTCTAAGAGACTTTGACTTCTCTTCACAGATGCCATTGTTACTTTCTCCTTGTCTATACAGTACAGTCTTATTCTAGTACTCAGCATAATGTAAACACTCAGTAAACAGAAGCTATTACTGTGGCACAAATAAAAAAAGTGTTTATTAAATGCTTACAATGTATATGATAGTGTGACAAAGTGTTGATCACCTGTGTGATTTCTAATAGTTATACAATATCCACTTAACACACCCTCAGTTCTACAGCCTCCTCTCATTAAGCAGTCTAGCCCCACTAGTATTTCCTTTCTGTGAACTGTTAGAATTAGATTATATCACTAATACTAATCATTTTTAACATATGATTTTAACCTCTTAATTTTTAATTATAACTTTGATTTTTCTAGAGTAACACAAGCAAATTGTAGTTCAGAAAAATGACAATGAAATTTACATTCTATCTATTTCTCAGAATCCTTTCCATTCTTTTTAGAGAAAACTGAAAAGCCATTTTCATTAGTCATTTGGGCCAAGTACATTCTAGGTCTAATATCATTATGTATGAAAAGTCTGTCTCCCGGAAAATTTTATCTCCCACAATGCAGCAATAACCTTACTCCTTTGTCATGAGGAAAATAGGGTATCAGATATTTCCAAAGTACCTCTAACCCCCGCCAAAAAACCCCACACCAAACCAAAACAAAAAAACTCCAAACGTATATGTAATTATAAAATTATAAGGAAAATGAAACTTTAACTCAGCTTTTACATGCTTAGTACTGAGCTCAGCATGACACCTGGCACTTGAATATACCTTAAAGTGGTATAGCTGCCCGCTGCTGAAGAACAGGCTTGTCTGCTACTTTATTAAAAGAAAATGAAGGTGACAGTACTTTAATTCCCATGCAAGTTGGTATTTGTGTGAGACAGAACAGAAAAACATTCTTTAATGCATTCAAGGAATCAGAAGATAACCTACACGAAAACACATGTAGGAGAATGCTAACACTACATCAAAAGTGACTAGAAATTCAAAAGCAGGATTTACATGCCACCCAGCAACCCACTCTTACTTCAAACAACTGCTGTTCTTATCAGGAAAGTGCCACAAGGAAAATAAGGCTGAGACAGGTACACACTTCTGGAACCTGAAAACTTTGCTAAAATCAGTTTAAAAAAAACCATTAAGACAATGTAATAATTTAAAAAAATGAAAGTAAATAATCTAAACTAAAAACTGAGGTGTAAACATGGGATGTAGTAGCAGAGAGTAAAGAAGCTAACGGTGCATGCAGGTGGAGGGCAAGGGGGGAGTTGCTGACTAACAAATACAAATAAATACTATATAATATTGGCCATGCAATATAGTTAATTTAGACTAATTATATCGATAAATACCCAAACCACTGGAAGAAGAAAAAATAAAAATATGAAAACTTGATCCATTCAACAGACACAGAAAATGCAATAAAAATTATTCCAAAATTGTGGTTAATATGTGACACAAGATGAGATGTTGAACATAAATCTCAAAACATCTTCAGCACAATAAATGTTTATGAATTAAACTCACTTGTTTATAAAAGCTCTTAAACAGGGTTAGGAAAAGAAAAATCAAACTTAAGGATATACTTTGCAAAAACTGCTCCTGAAACAAAACAATACAGGAAAATTGGGGGGTGGGATGGGGAATATAGAGACAGATACCAACAAGAATGCTAATAAAATGTAAAGAAAGCAGATTTTAAAAACAAGGAAAATATTTTAAAGGATAAGATATAGTCATAGTCATAAAAGAACCCAGTTAAAAAGACAAACAGCTAAAAACCTTTATATATCAAATCTTAGAATAAAAACATGTAAAACCAAATGGAGAACAAAAGAGAAAACCTGAACAAAAGCAAACAATATACTCTGATAACAAATACAACACCCTTTTAACAAGTACCCACGAAATGGGTCATAAAAAATATAGTCTCTCTAAAGAAAGCATCCACCAATTGCAAAAAGTAGAAATACAAATATTTCTGATCACAATCCAATCACACTAGAAACAACAAAACTAGAAAGTAAAACTGCTTTAAATTTTTAGTAAATTTGAGTAAATACACACCAAAATGTCAGGGTTATCAAGAAAATAATAGTCAAAACAATATACATAATAAACTTTAAGATATGGCTAAGAGAAAAATTCACAGCCTTAATTTTTTTCAGGAAACAAGATTGAATATAATGCATCCAACTCAAGTTAAAAACAAACCCAAGAAGCAGAAAGAAGGAATTAATAAAGATAAAAGTAGAAATCACTGACTTTAAAAGTGAATCTCTAAATCCAAGGTATGGCTCTATGAAAAAACAACAAACTACTAGTTAACTTGATTTTAAAAAATTTTAAATGGAAAAAAGATAATTTTCTAAAAAATATTTCTTCATGCTCAACTCTATAAATAATTTAGAAATCCAGAGGAGGGAATTATTTAACACTGATCCCAGAAGAGGAAGGAAAAAGACACAGATTAATTAGCATAGAAGAAATAGAGAAATGTATAAAACTACCTACCAATCAGGAATAGATAGTTTCAATGATCAACACAACCTATACATTCTTTTTTCTTACTAGCATATTTTTAAGAAACACCATAACATGGAACACCAACACTGTTACCAATAAATCAGACAAAATTTTAGTGTTCCCAAACAATGGGGCCAGGGCGGGGGGGGGGGGGGGGGGGGGGGGAAAAAAAAANGGGGTAGAGGAGAAAAAAATAGAAATAGCACTAGGAATTTAAAAAGGACAATTTCAAATGTACAGATTCTAGAAAGACAAGAAAATACAATGTGCAATCTAGGTCAATAAAACAAAGCCCAGATACACCGAACAGAGTTCTATAACATGGCTGGACAAATCTTTTTCATAAAAAGCCCAATAGCAAACATTCTGGCTTTTGCCAGTCATACAGTCTGTGATGCAACTACTCAACACTGCTGTTGTAGCACAAATAACAGCTATACACAACATGTAAAGGAATGGATATGACTGTGTTCCAATAAACTTCATATGAAAAAAAAAAACATGCAGTGGGCTAGATTTGGCCTTCTTCAGGCTGTAGTTTTCTAGCCTCTGCTCTATAAAATATAATTTACCAAAATGAGCTCACAGGAGTAGAACATCCTATAGTAAAATAACAGCAGAAGACATGGAAAAAGTCCTCCAAGATTCACCTCTCTAAAAAGCGCCAGGCCCAGATGATTTTATAGAGTGTGAATATAAAATCCTTAAGAAACACATAATGTAAATCTTACATAAACCGTTCCAGAACAAAGTACAGGTCAAAACACTGGCTGGATTGAAATCTTGGCTCTGTAACTTACTAGTTGCATGACCATAGCAAAGTATCTAAACTGCTCTTTATCTTTGCTTTCTCACCTATAAAACTGGGGGTAGGGATAATTAATACTTACACCATGTAGGGTTGCTGTGAGGTTTTAATAAGATATAAAGCCCTAAGAATGGTACCTAGCACAGTTGGTACTTAATAAATGTTAGTGATTACTATTACCATCTGGGTTAAGAAAAGAAAGGAAAACAAGGATGACCCCAAGTTGCTGGCCTAGAATCTGGACAGACAGTGGTACTATTCACCAAGATATGAAACTGAAATCAAAAATTAAGTTTGGGAAGTATGTGAGACACAATGAGTTTAGTTTTTAATGTTAGGTTTGTTGTTACTGAGAACACCAAAGATCTTTTATGTGGCTTACATCTATAGATATTTACCATACCAGAAGTTTTAACAGAAACTTCAAAGTATTTACTTCATTTAAAAATAAACCCTTTACATATTAAAATAAATGCATTAAAAATAACTATTTCCTAAAAGAAGTTACTGAGAAGCTTGCACTGTTTCACATTTTGCAATCTCCCTTTTTTAATCCTCAACTGAGGATATGTTGATTGATTTTAGAGAGCAAGGTAGGGAAAGAGAAACACTGATTGGCTGCCTTCCATACATACTCCAACCAGGAATTGAACCTGCCACTGAGGTATGTGCCCTGCCTGACTAGGAATCAAACCTGCAACATTTTTGGTATACAGGTTGAGCAGCACCCCTGGCCTCTACCTACTAGAAGCCAATGGCAGGAGATAGCTGACATACTCAAAATATTCAAATCAATAAAGCTATTGGTGAAAATGAAAAATGTCTTTTATTTTTCATTTACACAAAAAACATAATGGACTTTTTGGCCAACCAGATATAAGCATTATAAAACAAGAAGAAATGACAAGACCTGAAGAACGGGTTTGTATAACAAACAGAAGAAAAGAAGTAAAGGCAAGAATATGCCACAACTGCCAGAGGGGTAGGAAGAGAAGTTACTTATTTTGGTATATTGCCTTGTTACTCAGCAGGGATATCCCTCCAATTCTCTCCATCCCACTAGATCTAGTCAGTCGGTCAACAGGTCCAGTAGATACCTCCTTGAGATAATTCAAATGCATACTTCTATCTCCAATGGCACTGCTGTGCTTTCAGCTCGAAACAATTTATCCTTGCAAAAACCTAACTGGTCTCCCCGGCTCAGGGCTTGATTTCCACCCCCTACTCCTTCCCACACACTTTCACCTTTCCCCATTATCTACCATCCCTCAGCCCCAAGTTTCTATATCATTAAATGTGCTTTCAGAATTAATCTACAGTCCATGGCTGCTATCTACCACTTTTCCAGATTCATATCCTGCTACATTCATTACTACATTTCCTTCTCTTCCACACCAAATACCTGCAATTCTCTAAAAGATTATCATGCTCTTTTCATAATATTCCTTTTGCCTAAAATGCCCTGATACCTCCGTAAATCTTATTGTACAGCTTTCCTAGGAAACAACTAATCACCCACCTTCCAGATTCAGCTACTCTTACAAGCATTTTATGATCTTCGACTCTCGTAAAATTCTCATGCATCTCTTAAACTGCATACACTTCTAGCTCCTAAGTACTGTTTTCATATTTCCCCTCCTCTTTATTGCAGGAATTTCAAATCCTAAGCACAGCAGAACTTTTGGATGAATGAAAAAGGTAAGAATATATGAGGTGACTGAATCCAAAGAAAAACACAGAATGATATCGAGGGTGAAACATTGTAGAACACTGACATTCAAGAAGCAGAATAATCAAGAACAAATAAATGAGAGTGAGGAAGATGTTAGGAGAAGTAGAAAGGGTAAGGCAATAATGGTAGGTGGAGGTATGCTGAATAACAAATCTCTGCTCTAAAATAAGCCAGAGTCAAGAGAAAGCAAGTTCAGGCAATGTGATCATTAATGTGGAAAAATACCCTAAATAGCCACAACACTGTATTGTCTATAATATCAGATGAATATTTTGCAGCAATTTCATTCAGCTAGTATAAAATATACAAAGATCCAGTAAAGTCTTTTCTTTTTTTCTTGCTATACTGTGATTTAACTTGTCTTTTGCAGAGTTTAAAGGAGGTAAACAAATGTTATTCTCACGTAAGAGCAACATTATAAAATTTGCCTCAGTATCTTTTATTTTTATTTAGAAAAATTTTTCTACTTTCTCAAGCAAATGAGATCAGGCATAATCAACAAGGAAAAGGCAAAATTTCTACATTATCAAATACTTAGGTTAAACACTAAATATTCAACATTTTAAAAAGTCTTTATTAATTGTTCAAATGCTATTTTTAAAAACAAGTGTCATTTATAAATAGTCTTTAAAACTTTATTATTGGGAATTATTTTATGCTCTTAAGAGCCACCGAAAAATAAATTAGAAGAAAAGTTAATGTATAACAAACCAGTGTATTTAAATTTCAACTGTTAATCAGGCCATACCATATAAAATATTTATCTTTCTTCTCTAGTGTTGATATTACTAATAATGTACTAATAACCTCTTTAAGCCTAAACTTTCAAATCAATTATTTTAGCTACTGCACTAAAATAAAGTAGCTTTCCATAATATTTCCTTTAAAGAATCTACCTCAGGATCAGAAGAGGAGCAAACAAGTATGGGTGAAGTCAATTTTTCCAGTTTTCCTGAGGAGTAGCAGCAGCATTATCACATTGGGACCCAGATTTTTAAAGGGCACAAACCTAATGAAAATTTAAAATACATTAGAAAATTCTCTAGAAAATTCACTGCCAAGAAATTCCAAAGAAAGGTGTTTCCAACTTTGGCTGCTTTCCCACTTTGTGGCTTTCATTAGAAAATGGAGAAAAGGCAGTGCCATTTTATTGCTACGAAGTACTGCTTGCCAACTTGCCTGTATTTGAGGCCTAATAACTTACCTGAAGTTTGTCTCCTTATATTTTAAACGCAGGCAGAAGCAGAAGGAAGCCAGCTGGTTAAACAACATCAAAAGCAATTCTATTCAATTAAAATTAGCTTATAAGTGAAATTTATTATAAATAGGACCAAACATTATACCATTATAAAAATCCTCTCCTTACTCATCAATAGCATACTGAATGGTTTATAATATATTATACTTCCCCTGTATCCTATTCATTCCCTGCCTTGTACTACCTTTAATGATTTCTGGAATGCTGAAGGGCACAGAGGGGAAAGTCTGGCTTTCAAATTGATACATACAGATGCAGCACTAGAATTTTTGTTGTGGATAAATGCCACTAGTCAATCTGAAAAATACTGAAATGCTTGCCAATCCATTAACTTCTGTTAATCTTTAGGAAGTAGGCTGAACTAAATGTGTTTGAAAACTTAAAAAGTAAGACTTAAAAACCAATAGGAAATATAAGAAACTATAAAGTCAATCTTCCACATCCTTGAGTTCCACATCCACAGAGTCAAACAATTATGTTGCTGATGTGTTAGCAACATTAACAATTAATTAGGCCTATGATAGCTGAGTCTGTACTTTTTTTTGGTCACTATTCCCTAAACAAGAGTAAAACAATTTACACAGCACCTACACAGTATTAGGTATTACAAGTTATCTAGATATGATTTAAAGTCTACAGGAGGGCTCTTTCCCTTCCTGGATACTCAAAAATTGGCTACCATTGTAAACAACACATCGCCATCCAGACCAGCAAGTTCATGACCAACCAGCTACTTCCGAAGAAACACAGTCACTAACGTCCTTCACAGGTAGGCTGTACCTAAGATAGAAATTTGGGGAAAACTTGCAAAATGTTCAAGATCACACCAGATGTCATCTTTGTATTTGGAATCAAAACCCATTTTGAGATGTCCAGATAACTGGCTTTTGGGATGAGCTATGATTCCTTGGATGATACAAAGGAAGCAAAACATGGCTGATATTAGAAGAAAAACACCTTAGGAAAATAGTGAAAGAAACATGAGAACAGAACAAAGAATGTCAGGGGGACTGAAAAGGTCCATGCTGGAGCTGACAAAAAGGAGTAAAGATTCTTTAGTGACTTTACTTGTCATGGTTGGGTGGATTTTTCATTAAAGGGTTAATAAACTAAAAACTTTTATGTGAAAAAAAATAAAGTATATGGAAGGATGCATGTAGATTATATGCACACACTGTGCCATTTTATCTAAGAGGCTCAAGCATCTGTGAACTTTAGTATCTGAGAGGGTCCTGGAGCCAATCCCTGAGTACACTGAGAAATGACTGTCTTTCTATTTTATACATGTACAAGCAAATCTTAACATTTCTCTTACAAGTTCCTAAGTACGGAAAAACACCAAAGAGCAGGACATCACAAATAATCAATTCAAAATTGGGAATCAAATTTAAAATAAGTATTAAGTTGTAATTTTAATTCACTTCACAAATCCTAGAGAAATGCTCTTTCCTACCCAAACATCTTCACTTGAAATTCCCAACACAGAGAAACAGACAATTTGTCTCACTATAACCCTCCAGGTTTACATACTTAAATGAGCTTCATTAATGAAATTCAGGATGAAACCAATTAACAAATTCTGCTCTTCAGCAAAATATCTGAGCAAGGAATATCTGTTCTGAAGTATAGAACCTCTTTAAGAGCTGGAGGATACCGTGTAATATTCACGATAGTTAACCTGCCCATCAAATCTTGTCCAAACATGTGAGATTCAGACATGTGGGATAATGAAAGAATTTTCAGGCAGAGGCACATGCTTTAAAAGAAAAAAAAAGTTAGACTGCCCTTAAGTCTCTGTATCATAACTTACAATTCTAGAAATGATCCCCAACTTTATTTAATTAGACAGAACTGTTATGAGTACTTATTAACAAAACAGACTCTATCGCCTCATAGATTTAATAAATCAGAATCTGTATTTTTTTAAAACAAGTGCGTCATGCAGTTCTCATGTCTGAGTACATTTGGAAAACTCTGGTACTACGATGCAGAGAGCTTCTGATAAGACCTAACAATCAACTACAAGTTTGTAACAGGACAAAAAAAAAGTCCCAAACTTTTAAAAACTAAAAAAAAAATTTATGAAGGGTCACAAAAGTTACCCAATAAAAGAAATGTCACAAATCACTAAAGATACAAATTATTTAACACATACAGATGGTTATTTTTTAATAGAAAAAGTCCCAAATACTTAAAAATAAAGTTTAGCTAAATTAAATTGTTACTACTATAAAATGCTTAAATTTTTAAGTTTTAGAAACCAGGCAAAAATTCTTCCAAATCTGGGAAAATGGTAGGGTTTTAAAAGTTGAAAAAAAAAATCAAGTTTGACCAAATAAAATTATGCAGTAGACTCTATTTTTTAAAAGATTTTATTTATTTATTTATTTTCAGAGAGAGGGGAAGGGAAGGAGAAAGAGAGGGAGAGAAACAACAGTGTGTAGTTGCCTCTCATGTGCCTCCCACTGGGGACCTGGCCCACAAGCCAGGCATGTGCCCCGTTCAGGAATTGAACCAGCGATCCTCTGATTCGCAGTCCAGTACTCAATCCACTGAGCCACACCAGCCAGGGCCAGTATACATATTTTTTTTCTAAAGGCAGTATATGTGGTTATTTCAAAGTAAAAGGCAAACTGAAAAATATTTGTTCTTTGGAACAAGTTAAAGCGATGCATTCTCTCCCTTCCAATGCCCAGCTGTTTTCCCTAACTAAAGGAAATGAGGGACTGTTTTGGTTAAGGTTGCTAAGCCTAACACAGGAAAGCATTCAACAGTCACTAGAGTTCAGAAGGAGAGTTCAAACTAACACTATAACATTTAATTCTGTTTTACTTTTTCTAAACTTATTTTTGCATTTTCTGTGTAGGTATTCCTTATGGTGTCTTGTACTGGACTAAAGTTAGATGTTTCTACCTGGTATCTCATCCTCAGAATAACTTCAAGCATATAATATAGACCATAGTTTTGAAAATATTTGTAGCATATATATCACATGGAATGCTAATGAGCTTCTCAAATAAGAAACTCATACAAACTGGTAGCAAAAACTCTAGGCCCAAGACATAAATGGATAAAGAACAAGAATGGGTAATTCAAAAAAGGAAAAAAGTACAAATAAGTAAACATATAATATTCCATTTTACCAATATATAAACAGATATAAATCGAAGCACTAGGATACCACTTTTAGCCTACCAAAACCATAAAGATGATATATCCTATTCTCGTGGTGTCATACTCCATGCACTATGACAGAGACACTGCACTGTGACTCACCCATGCTAGAATGGGTTCTGCTTTAATGAGAGGAAAAGGCAAATCACTGTCTGGGTAAGGACAAACTCTGAAATAACTGGGAAAACTGCTAGTACGTTGTTTCAAGGGGATGAAAGGTTTCTAGGATACTGCAAATCATAGTGGTAGAAATTAAAATGTACTAAGTATCAGTTCAATGTCAGACAATATAACTAATATCTCTTTATCCTCATCATGATTCCATAAATTTGAAATATTATTTCCATTTTACAGATGGGGCAGCTAAGCCTCAGAAGACAACTACCCACGATCAGACATCTAGTAAATGGCAGAGCTGAAATGTAACACCAAATCTGACCATCAACCCAATGTTCCTTCTAGTATAAATTAAGTTTCGGCTTACTTGTAACAGCAAAATTAAACTCTCCAATAGGGGAATGACTAATTATATGGCTCAGTCACTTAGTATCTGTGAGACTGGATCTACCACATACTTAGCATCTACTACCCTCCGGGTCCTGTGATTTGTGTTCTGTTGTTATTTCTTTCCCATAACATTAATAGCCCAGATTATCTCCTTTTAACAAAGTCAAAGTGAGGCTGAAAAGTTAAGGAACTTGCCCAAGTCATGGAAATAAGAACTACAAAGACAATATTCAAATTCAAGTCTATCTGACTCAGAAGCCTGGACTTTTAACTACTATGCTAAATTTGTGCTAAAATTCCAGGATTATCTTTAGTAGATAATTCAATGTTTTTTGCTTCTGGCCAAATGCTGCCTTTAAATACAGTAATCCCCTTCTCCTCTCCATCTTATCAGCACTTTTGTTTTCCATGGTTCCAGTTGCCTGAAATCAACCATTGTCCTATAATAATATTAAAGGGGAAATTCAAACATATTAGTAAATTTTAAATTGCATGTTGTCCTGAGTACCTTACTTCTCAAGGTATTGTATCACCTCATAACACTACAAGAAACATGAGCACAGTGAAATGAGATACTTTGAGAGAAACCATATTTCACCTTTTATTACAGTATACTGCTACTATTCTATTTTATTGTTGTTAATCTCTTACTATATCTAATTTATAAATTAAACTTTATCATAGGTACATATTTATAGGAACAAACATAGTATATGAGGTCTGTCCAGAAAAAGTCCAGCCACTGTTAACATAATGAGAATGGCTTACACAACAGCAATGTATCCTGGAAGCCAAATAAGAGTGAACTGGAATGTGCATGCATGAATAATGACAACTTCACTGTGCTAGTCAGTGGGGACAGTAGACACCATTGAGTGAGTATGTGTACTGTGTGGCCACAGTATTCAAAATGACCAAGCAAACAGAGTACAAATCTGCATCAAATTTTGCATTAAGCTTGAACAATCCTCTCTGGAAACTATTCAGATGACTCAGAAGGCTGCAGCTATGGGCAACTGGTGATTGGAAGCTTTGTCAGGACAATGCGCCTGCTCATGAATCACATCTCAGACAGAGTTTTTTGGAGAAACAGCAAATCACCCAGGTGACTCAGCCCCACTATAGCCCAGATTTAGTGTCCTGAGACCTCTGAATTTTCCCTAAAACTAAAATTACCTTTGAAAGGGAGGAGATTTCAGACTGCCAATGAGATTCAGGAAAATACAACAGGGTAGGGATGGTGAGTGGGAGAACTGTGCGAGGTCTCAAGGTGCACCGACTTTGAGGGGGTCTAACCCACCACTGTCCTGTGTACAATGTTTCTTGTATCTTCTTCAATAGATGCCTGTATTTTTAATAATACCCAGCTGGATACTTTCTGGGCTGGATACTTTCTGGACAGACCTTATATACAAGGTTCAGTACTATCTGTGGTTTCAGGCATCTACTGGGGGTCTTGGAAAAAGCCTCCCCACCCCACCCGGCAGATAAGGGGGGATGACTGTAACATTTTAACAAGCACATTTTTGCTAAGGATACACAGCACTGACAGCTCTCAGGATGCATTCTGAGGCACGACTACTATTCTTGTTAGAACTAAACAAATGAAAGTACAAATTATGTAAGTGTTTTTTCCTAGTCTTGAGCTTTCTCTTACCTGGCTATAACTGATAAAGTTATTCTTGCTATTCCATTCTGTTTTGCACTCCAATATTTAAACTAGAAGAACTACTGACTTGTTTTCTTTGAAAGTGAAGACCTACTGTGGCCAAGGTAGACTCTTAGAGCTCAGGACACAACCCCAGGATGCTCCCACATGCCTTCAACAACTGTGAGATCTTTAATCCTTAGAGCAAGTTTTAAACAATAATTTAAAACTATTTCTCATACCCTAACAGTCTCACAAACACCATTTTCTGCACATGCCATTACGTGAACAAAGTTAGGCAATGCATTTCAAGTCACAACCAACCTGGGCCTTCCTTATCTCCTCTGAAAATCTACGTAGTACAGTAATCCTTTGTCAAGCCACCCAAGTTCCTCAATTTCCTTACTGTGAGGCTTTGTGATTAAGAAACTTAAGACTCTGTGGAGAAAATGGAGTGATAAGCTGAGATACATGTATTTACCTTTACTAAACTAAAACAAAGGTGAGAAGTGGGGCAGTGGGGACAAGGGCACACAATAAATACTTCGTAAATGTTGAATGAAGAAAACAATGGTACTTTTGGATTCTAAGTTCAGGATAATATATTACTACACAATAATTTTTCATTTCTCTTTGCTTCCCAAGATGACCTCATGAAATTATAAAACACATTGACTGGCAGTGACTATTACAGAAAAAGTAAGTAAAGAAGCACATTTTTTAATTAATAAGAGGGGGGCAAATTAAACACTTTTCTTCCTTGAACTCCAATGGAGTCATCTCAGTAGTATTCCAAGAGTTACACTGTGTCCTATAACTTTTATCAAATTTATCAGTCAATAAGCATCTAGAAAGGGACTATTGCCCAAGCCCACTAGAAAGTGTTTTCTATTTTTTTTTAAAAAAATCATCACCAGAGGATACTTTTTCACTGCTTTCAGAGAGAGAGGAAGGGAGAGAAACATCATCACAACCAACAGAGAAGTACAGACTGGTTGCCTCCCATATGCACCTGGACCAGCAATCATACACACTCCTGTACTGAGGCCAGGAAATGAACCTGCAACCAAGACATGTGCCCTGACCAGAAATCAAACCCTCGACCCTTCAATTTCAGGTTGACACTCCAACCAACTGAGCCACACTGGCCAAGGCACAAGGTATTTTCCTATCCTTCTAAAGAATGCATGTAACTGAGGCCATGTGACTTTTTTTGTCAAAAGTCTTTTTACATCTTCCTTGAAGAGTTGGAGCAAGGATTTCACACTTAACGAGCAGTCAGGTTTTTTGCTCTATATGGTATCAATTTTTAGAGGAGGGGTCTGAAGCATGGAGAAAGCTTTTAGAATCAGCTTTTGGCTTGGTCCTCAAAGCTCCAATTCTTTTTATAAATATTCAAAAGTATAAGGAACAATTTAAAAGCTTTCCCTCATGATTCCTGAAAAGCCAATCACTTCACACATGGCAAAACTGTCAAATTCTCCCTGGTTCATGAAATTATGCTTGTGATGCAGTTTTATTTATCTGTGCTTAATCTGAAGGGAAATACTATAAAATCTAAGATCTTTCTGGTTTTTAAAAACACATCATTTATTTAATTCTTTAAATACTATGAAAGCCTGGGTAATAGTGTAACCTTCTTATTTTGCCTTTCATAAAACTACAGGGTTGTTTCCAAAGATGAAGAAACAGTCAAGTTAGAGCCCAGTCAAGTTAGTGACTTAACTTTTTCTTGGCCTTGGTTTTACCAATAAATGATGATACTATCTATTTCCAGGGGGCTACTGAAGGGATTAAATGCAGACTTATACTGTGCTAGTGTACACTGATAAAGCCCCACTTGCACATGAGTGTTTGAATTAACAACTGTAAAATATCTCAAGAATTCCCAGGCTGCTGCCACGGTCCTTCCTCTGGGTCCCAAAGATTTCCCCAAATTCAGTAAAAAGGGTTACTCTTAGGACATTAAGCTTTTAGGACCCTGCTCCAGTAGTTGTTCGGGATCACTGTATACCCATGTTATTAGTAATTAAACATTTAGAGTATTTTCCTTGACTAAATGGAGTAGATAAAGCATAGTGCAAGGTACACAGTAAGTATGCAGTTAGCTGTCAGTATGCCTCCAATACGATTTAACATGAAGCTGATTTAATAGTTCTTTAGTATTTTTATCACTCCCTAGATCTATAGATTTATGCAATGAAATTGTGTTTGATTTAAAAAAAATTAAGTAAGAATAGTGGTTTCCAACTGTGACAGAAACAAAAATGTGTTTTAAATGTTGATTCAATTTTCATGAGTTTTTAATCCAGAACGAGAACAGCAGTAATAAACTATGCTTTCCCATGTAACTAGCAGAAAACAAAAAAATCTTTGTTTTCCTTTATTCCTGCTTTCATCTCTGGCTCCTCTCCCCTTCAGGAGCTTTGGGGTTTATTAGTCTCTGGAATACAGCTTGCTTATGAAGTCACCTGAAGTACTGGAATGATAAATCGATAGATACAAAGACAGACAGAAAAATAAATATTACCTGTCAAAAATTATCAGTGCATATTCTTTCGTAAGGAATGTACAATTAGCATGCTTCCAAAATAAGCCAGTGTCAGAGCTAAAAAGCTGTCTTTAAAAAACGACCTTTATTCTTAACCAAGTTTCCAAGGACATTCTGAAGAGGGAACATTAATTCCTTTATATAGGCAATAGGGTATCTTAAAATTGATCCAGTTATTCCTAAACCTCACAAGTATATTTTTCAGTACTTCACTCCCCTGTTGTTTCAAGCAAACACATTAAAAAAAATATTTCAAATATTCAAACATACAACTATTCATGTTCTTTACAATTTTTCAAAGTTCAAGTCACAAGGTAAGAATAAAACCTTCAAAATTTCATTGCCACTCATTATATTAGACCATGTTTTTATTAGGTGAATCATGCATCCATTGCATCAAGAAATAAACATCTAATCATCTGTACATAAAAGATCAAGAATTTAATTTGATACTTTACAAAAACCCAAACTTTCATATAAACAGTTGTATAACACTGACAGGCAGCAACATTAGTGGGTGTTACCTAACCAGAAATAGGAGCAGCCTTAGAAACAGCTCATTAACACAGAATTCCACAGGGGTGCTCCAGCCTAACTAGTTATGCTCAGTTTGAGCACTAAAATCTTGACTCTCAATAATCAAGAAAGCTCTAAGAGCTGTGTAGTCCAATAAAATTAAAATTCTGCTATTCAGCCACATTTCAAGGACTTGACAGCCACATGTGACTAAACTTGGGTTTTACATATATAGACTCTTTAATACAGAAAGACCAAAGTAAGTTACCAGTACAAACTGCAAGAGAAACTGAAATTCTGGATTAGGTAGGTTCTCTTGATTTTTAAATGCTGACAATCAAAAATTTAAAGGATATTAATAATAAAAATACCACATAGAGACCAGATGAGACTGGGGAGATATGACAACTAAGTGTATCATATATCTTGTAATGGAGCCTAAAACAGAAAGGTGTTAATGGAAGAAATGGTGAAATCTAAACAAAGTCTGGAGTTCTGTTAGTATCATTGTTGGCTTCTTAATTTTGACAAATGTACCACAGAAATGTAAGATGTTAATAATAGAAAAACTGGGTGAGGTATACATAGGAAACTCTTTGTAGTATCTTTTTAACTTTTCTATAAATCATTAAGTATTCCAAAATACAGAGTTTAGTAAAAATAATTAACTGTGAGCTAAACCTGTCCCACAAACCACCAGTTTGTAATCTCTAATTCCCATTAATCCAAACCACTGGCACCACACAGAAATTACACACAGCACAAAGATAAGAAATATACTTTAATGAATTGGAACAAACATGACCAACTACGAATGGAGCTGCCACCAAAGTAAGGATGAAGTGAGTGAAGTGCTGGCAAAACAACACACCACAATGCCTTTTGAACCAACTTTTGTATACTCAGCCTAACATTCTCAGAAGACTCAAATCTGTTCACATTTGATGTATGGATCTTAAAGGATGACATTATTATTGGAAAGGATATAAGCAACAGGTAGTAAAAGGTTATGTTGGAGAAACAAATATCCATGGGATAATCAGTCAAAACTCTGTAACAGAATATAATCAAGTACCCCAAATTAAGACATATCATCACATCTGAAGAAATCAAAGAGGGTGGGATCAATGGCAGTTGGGGTGATCCACTAGAAGATAAACTCTGTGAGGGTTATAAATGCTGAAAGGCGTCATTTTCTGAGAAGTTGAATTGGAAAAAAAATCACCCAGAAACAGAAGTGAACATGAAAGAGAGAAGACTCTGAAAAGTATGAAAGTGATGGAAAAAAGGTTAGATCATGGGAGCCAACTAGAGGAATCTGGTCTTGAAGCATAAAGCAAAGGACAACTTAGCTAACATTCTTATATAGGGGAGTGGTATGAGGAAAGTGGAGTTTTAAGAAAATTTGCTCACATTCCTACTAAATTAATGTGACAACGTTCTTCCAGACATCATTCCACACCCCTGCAACATTCGTAGACATCGAAGTTCAAATGCATTTATGTATGACCTTCTCTTCTAATCTCATCCGTCCTTAATTATGCCTCACACATCTATCATCCATCTTCTACCTTTACATGACCAATTATGAAGAGAGCTGCCACCATAAGATGAAGTGAGTAAAAGCTGGCAAAACAACATAATGCATTTTGAAGTGACTTCTGTATGCGCAGCTCAAATCTTAATCATCCTCTCTACTCCTCTATTCTCTCTGGTACTGCTTCTATTGGTGACACTGGAAATTACTGACAAAGAAATGTTCCTAAAGCAAAGCATATAAAACTGTGACCTCTAAATGCAGAAACCTTTGCTGGCTCTCTACTCTCTAACCAGCATAAGTCCTCCAGTCTTTCTACCTCCAGGCCTATAGTCTGTCACTTCCCCCAATACCTCTATAGTCACTTTAAATATTCCCTCTTCTCATCCACCTGACTCCTCTGCTCAGAGTGCCTTGCTTTTCTCAGTTCCATCTTTCAGCCAATACTTTCCATATACAGTGACTGATAGTTTTATAACTGTCTATAAAAATGAAAGTCCCATCTCCTTAGTACATACAGGATATGAGGCCTTCTTTGACCTGAGCGCTACCTATCTCATCACAGAAACAGAAACCCTTCTACTTGTCCACTTGTCAATGAGTATTTAATGTTCTAGAAATTCCACCACCACATACAACATCACACTATTTCCCATCTCTGTGCTTTCGCCATGCTGATCCCTCTGCCATTGCATTCTCTCTCTCTCTCTCTCTTTTTTTTGGACTGGCTGTTTTGTCATTTAAGATTCATAATCTCAAGGTTTTCCTCAAGAGGCCTTCTTTACCTCCCTGTGTTAATGTAATTATCACCCCTCTAATCTCCAAGACAACGTAGACATTTTTACTTTAACTAAATCACACCATATTATACTGTGTTTGGGCATGTCCTTCTATTGCCATTTTCTCTAGTAAAACATAAACTACAAATGTTCTTGTTCATTCTTAAACAATTGTTACCTTTGCCAATGCTGACCTCAAATTAAAATAGGCACAAATGACTGTGTATATCAACCCAATGCATAGACTGTACTTTTGATACAGCTCAAAATAAAAATTCAGAATCTTTAGGCCTAACAAGTTCAGCATCTGAAAGCCCTACCCATTTCATTACCAGGTAGTCAACTCCTGGAAGAGTGAGTAATTCCTGATTTAGGATCTGAGAGGAATTCAGTTCCTCCTACCTTACCTCCCTAAATCTTTTGCTTGCTCTGTAATGGGAGCTGTTCAATCTGGTGCAATGACCATAGGTTAGTAATCTACTATCTTCAGTGATAATATAGAGTGGTTGTCACTATCTGCCTACAGGAAGGAGTGGGAGGACAACAGTATACAGAGAACAAGGAATAAAGCAAGGAACAGGGTGAATCCTAGACGTAACCTCAGGTAAGACTTTTGATCGAAGACTGAAGGAAAGGTACCTATGCTCAAACATTTAAATCAAGGGAGTTTGTTAAGAAGTGGTGTTCCTCTTCAGAGACAGTCGTAAAATAGGTCCTGAGGCAGTATATTCTAAAAGTGTACGTCCACCACTATAAGAGCATGAACCCCAAAGGATGACTCCAATGTGGTGTCACAGAAGAAGTCTCTCCGCCCCTCCCCTTTTATTCTCATTTCTCTCCCACCCTAGAGGTGAATAAAAATGCAATCAACAACCTTGCTTTAATGAAAAAATAAAATAAAAAATAGCTTTAAACAACGTACCTTTGATTTTTTGTTCAGTGGCCTAAAATAAAAACAAACAAACAAAAAACAATGTAAATATGAAACTGAAAGAAATGGGTTGTTATGATAAAATGCTCATAGATTACTATTATACAATATACATATACTTTTATGAAATAAAGAATTTGTCATTTAGATGAACTATATAGGAAAAGATTTGCAAAGCATGCTTTTCCCATAGGTGTGCCCAACTGTGCCTGATACAATGTTTAGTAATAATTTTTTTAAATGCTTTTGTAGACACAATACAGAAAAGACATTGTATGACAATGTACGATAAAAAAATGGGACTACAGTTTCTCATAATTTAGTTTTTAAATGATTTGTATGTAATTGTCACCTGTCCATTATTGGATCTAATGACTTTTGCACATATTTAAATGGCTTCAAAAGTTCCTGTTCCAAATGATAAAAAATTTAATTACGTCTTCTGGAAGAAAAGCTGCAGATAACCACTTTTGCCAAATTAGTAATAATTAGGCAGCTATTACAGTTAAACATAGTTAAGTTTTAAGTATTTTTGATTGGGAAAAATTATCAAACATAAGTAACTTTTGACACATCTGATAATTCATTAAAATTACCATGTTCAGAAGGTAAACTCACATGGTCATGAGCCCTGTCTTCCATGCCAGTCCCTATTTCCACTGTCTGTGATACAACAGGGAGAAGGGCCTAGGACAGTACAGCAGCCTCATGAGGCCTCAATAGAAGAGACTGATTACAGACTGAGGCCACAGCAAAAAGTTAACTTTTTTACTAAGTCCAACTGTATGAGAGGTCTATAAATAAAAGATACAAAGACAGGCAGGGAGTCAAGGAAAGACTGAATAATCGATCGTATTTGACAACCAGGAATTGTTTCTAATGAAGATAAAGCATTTTTTAACAGTCTGACATGAGGTCTGATCATTTTGCATAGTCATACAAAATTATTGTTACCGAAAATACCAATGTTTAATTATATCCTTATAGAGCTATATGGTAAAGAGCTATATGGTAAAGAACTATGTGGCAATTACCCTAATATTACCAAGCAATCTTTCCCCAGAAAGCCAGAGTCAGTCTAGGCATTGAAGTGCTTTCCCAAATTTTAAAGCACTAGTGATGTTAAACAATGGAGGCCCATCTTTTATTTTATGTGGTGTTTTTAAGAAATTGACGGAAGGACTGAGTAATCAACTAGCTTGAACACTCATTTCTGGAGAAATTGTTTAAAAAATCTAATAGTAATAAAACAATCTTATTAGAGAGAACATGATAGATGAGGAGGGACCCAAAAAAACAAAAATAGAATTATCTTCTGAGGACAGGTCCCTTGTAGTACAGGCTCCCCGATTAGGTGAGTGTTCTTGGAACCCATCTGTATCAGTGTACCAGCTGGTGGTGGTGTGTTTAGCCTCAGCGAATTTTTTCTGAGGACTCTTTTCAATGCATTTGCTCATTTCCCCATGGGTGATTACTGACCATACCTGCTCACGCTGTTCAGAGTGTTCATCAGCTTTTGACCAAAATAATGGAATGACCCCCATTCCCCTATTCACCAGATTTTGCCCTGAACAACTTTTTTTTGGTTTTCCTGGATGAGAAAGAGTCCTCAAAGGGAAACATTTTGGTGATGTGGAAGAGGTGAAACCAACCTACCAACCAACAAAAAAGGCAGAAGCACTAAAAGGCATCAAAATCAACGAGTTCAAAAACTGTTTGGAGCAGTGAAAAAAAAAGTACTCGCCACCAAATGGAGAGTACTCTGAAGGTGACTTCACTTTAAACATGTAAGAATAGGTACACAATTTTTTATAAATAAACTCTGGCTTTTTTTGATCCCCCCTCATATGAATACTTTGAAGTATTAGAAGTATTACATCAATCAATAACATATATAATTTTCTAAAGCAAAAATGGCATAAAATTTATTTTACAAGTTGAAAATCTGTTTTTAAAACTCTACTGTGTCTTCCAAAGAAAACTAAGTTACAGAATATAGAATCATGGCCACATTACTAAATTCCTACTCTGCAACTTCTCTGAAAAAACTTCATGTTACTCAATCTCATCCAGTTTGCTGTCACCTAAAAAAAAGGCACCAAAGAGACACCTGTAGGTGCCTGCCCATCGGATCACTAATACCTTGAATAAATGTAATAGAATCCAGAATCCTAACTGACTAGGAGAAATAGAACTGATAGAGTTCCATTTCATTAAAATAGGTTTTTGTGGGTTGGTCCAGGACCTAGTATATTACTCAAACTAAATTTAAGAGTGTTTGTCTGCACTGTTAAAAATGGTAGCCACTATTTGTATGTGGCTGCTAACCACTGAAAAATAGAGCTAGTCCAAATTAATACCTATAAAATACATAGATCTCACTAATATTTAGTATTTAAAAAGGGAAATATTAATATTTTACACTGACTACACATTAAAACAGTAATGTTTTAGTTATATATTGGGTTACATAGAATATATTAAATTAACTTCAATTCTTTCCTTTTTTGCTTTTAAATGACCTTGTCATTTAAACTTTCTGTTCTCAGTTTCCTAATTTCTCAAATGTACAGGAAAAAATCTGTACTGCTTACCTTTCCGGGCTATTGTGAGGCTCAAGTAAAGTATAAAAACATCTTTTGTACAAAAATAAACAATTCTACTAAATGTGAGGTATTGTTCTACAGATCCTCTTGTGTAACAGAGTTAAAGAATTCTGAAAAGTCTAGAAGCACAGTGATTTCCATTTTGAATACATTTTTTCCTTGAACAAACAAACAAACCTAAGCTGTCATTTCACAAGCAATTATCACAATCACCTCAATTCATTAACGAAGGCATCAAACAGGTAGCAGACGCAGCATGCTAGGAACTAACTTTCTGTCGGGTTCTGCACCACATGTCCCAACTCCTCCACCCCTGTGCACACTCAGTGGTTAACAGATCAGAGCCTGAACCTAGATAGGTTTTGAGTCCTGACTCCATTGCCTACACTGTGAGACCTTGGTCAAAATCGGTTAACTTCTCTAAAGCTTGGTCTCCTCATCTATAATAAGGCAAGAACAAAAGCACCTACCTACTGTGGAAGTCAGGGTAAAATGATTTAACTCATATACATGCTCAGGACAGTATCTGGCATCAAGAGAACATTCAAAAGATAATCCGTACTGCTGCTGCTATCACCTCCACCTGCCTATGCTTTGGCTCATTTGTAAATAACCTGACTCAAACCCCCTTTCAGTTCCCCAAATCTTGCTTTTTTTCTTTTTCTATTACCTATAATGTCTTAAGAGTGCCAGGTACAGGAATAAGGAATTAATAGTTAAATTCATCTGTTTTAAATGAGGTAATGGCCAGGGACCCTTTTCTATGATTTCTTAGTAAGCAACAACCAGTCTAGAACCCAGGTCTGCTATATAAAAATGAGTTTAAAAAGAAAAAACAGAATATAGTCATGTGCTGCTTAACAATGGGGATCCATTTTGAGAACTGTGCCACAGTGGTGTCCAACCCGTGGCCCACAGGCTGCATGTAGCCCAGGATGGCTATGAATACGGCCCAACACAAAATTGTAAATTTACTTAAAATGGTTTTTGGCTCATCAGTTTTCATTAGTGGTTGTGTATTTAATGTGTGACCCAAGACAACTCTTCTTTTTCCGGTATGGCCCAGAGATGCCAAAAGGTTGGACATCCCTGTGCGTATTGTGAGGTGATAGGGTTGTATGATCAGAGCCACTAATACACACCTAGATGGTACAGACTATCGCATACTTAGGTTGTATAGTATTGGGTTGGCCAAAAAGTCCATTGTTTTTTCTGTAAAATAAAAGACACATTTTTCATTTTCACCAATAACTTTATTGATTTGGATATTCTGAGTATGTCAGCTATCTCCTACCATTGGCTTCAAGTGGGTAGAGGCCAGGGGTGCTGCTTAATATCTTTTAATGCATAAAACAGCCCCAGAGCAAAGAAATATTTGGCCAAAATTTCAGCAGTAACAAGAAACTTTGCAAACCACTTTTTAAAAAAGATTTATTTATTTATTTATTTTTATACAGAGGTGAAGGGTGGGAGAAAAGGAGAGAAATATCCATGTGTGGTTGCCTCTCACTCGCCCCCTACTGGGGACCTGGCCTACAACCCAGGCATGTGTCCACAATGGGAACCAAACCAGCGACCCTTTGGTTCACAGGTTGGTGTTCAATCCACTGAGCAACACTATCCAGGGCTTAAACCACTTTTGACACGTTTGGTCAGTCACAGCATCATCTCCATACACTGCATAAATCTTTGTTTGAATTTCAGCTGTGTTTTTATCTTTCTTGAAATAATAAAGCATGATACACCAAAAACATTGCTTATTTTCTTACATCTTCAATATTAAAATGGCTGCACAAAAACTTACCAATTTTGATGTTTTTAAATGCATTCTGATATGACAACTGTCACAATAAAATCTAACAAAATTGTTTCATGTGGAGTTAAAGACAACTAAGCAGTACTAGAGCCATTGTACGGAAAAAATGTAATGGACTTTTGTGGCCAACTCAATATAATCTACTACACTATAGAAGAAAAATAACTTTCCCTCCACTACTCCAGGTTCCTAACTGAGACATCCCTGTAATAAAAGACAGATTAACAGAAGAAAAACAAAAGGTTTAATAACATACTCTCTGTATATATGGGAGAGACTCAGGAAAACTAGGCAACTCTCACCAAAGTAGCTGAACACACAACCTAAAAAACCACCTTCAGCTAAAGATGGAAGATGTTGGGGTTGGCAGGATTCAGTAATGGAGGTTCCCAGGAAAAGTAAAGTAAGCCAGGGTAATGTAGTTATACAGATGGAAGTCATTACCTTCTGCACTGATAAGAATTTCTAGAGATAAGATCATCCCCTCTTCTTGGTTCAGGGAGGAAGACACCCTGACAGATGAAAATTTCCCTTATAATGTAAATGTCTTTTACACAGGGTAGCTTTTACTTGGTTTTCAGAGTTTCTCCCACATCATCTGTTTCTTAAAATTAACCAGCCCAAAAGAATCCTTATGCCAAAGAGACATATTTGGGGGTGACAAATTGTGTTCCCTGATAGCTTGCAGGCTACAAACCTGTATGCAGCACATGCTACTTGTATTGAAGTACTGCAGAAAATTGGAACACAATGGTATTTGTGTAATACATTGTGCTATAATCATACCATCTCACTAGGATATAGGAATTTTTCAACAGTCTTACGGGACCACTGTTGCATATGCAGTCAGTTGTTGACCCAAAGGTCATTATATAGCACATGACTGTAGGAAGCTGAAATAAGGAGTAGGACTATAAGGGGACACACTAGATGAATGCAACACTCCAGATCTGGTTATATTATCGTCTATCTTACTGGCAAAACAAAAAACAAAAACTGCTGTTTGGCTGCTGACTATGAACTCTAGTCTAAGAACAAAATTGTCTTTGGGAGGCAAGAAAGATAAACTGAAATTTCCAAAAGAGAATGAAGTAGGAGGTTTTCTATAACCTAAGTCTCATTTAAACTCAAACTTAGCACATCTGAATCCACAAAGCCCATAAAAGTCCCTTCGGCTTACCACAGTAACAAAACTGTCTCCACAAAAAAAAAAGATCCCAATTTGTACTGCTGCTTCCCTCATGCTTTCTAGGAACTACAATCACAAGCTTAAAATAAAGGCTATACTAAATTATACCCTCTATAATTAACCCATTTCTCAACATCCTTTTTTTTCCCCTCAGTACATTCCCTCAAGATTCCTTCCAAAAACTTCTTCTAAAAACAGAACTTAGATATAAATCTATGGCAACAATCGCTTGCTACTATATTATCTCCCCCCCTTTTAAGTACAGAAACCATATTCCCAATGCTATGTCAAATTATTTTCTAAGTGTTATAATCAGAAGGTAAGTAAATAGTCATGCTTCTTAGATGTGAAATAAAAGGCTTTTGAAAAAAAATTTTAAACAAAGCCATCCAGTTATTGATCTCTACATTACAGATGTACTGGGGCTGAAACATAATAAAAATCATGTAATTTTTGTGTAATATTTCCTTAAAGAGGAATTTAAATAATATTTAAATGAGACAAAAAGAAGAAAAAAGTATCAAATAAAAACACTGTACTGAGCCTTGTTGATGTCTGTCTGTCTATACAAAAAGTTGTGTTACCTAGTTTTTTATTTAAAATAAAAATAGCCCTGGCTGGTGTAGCTCAGTGGATTGAGCGCGGGCCTGCACACCAGAGGATCGCGGTTCGATTCCCAGTCAGGGCACATGCCTGGGTTGCAGGCCAGTTCCTTGCAGGCTAACTACCAGCAGGGGTCGCACAAAAGGCAACCATACATTGATGTTTCTCTCCCTCTCTCCTTCCCCTCTAAAGATAAATAAATAAATGAAGTCTTAAAAATATATATATATAACCTGAAGTTAAATTTACTTAAAAGACTACAGTGGCTACTAGAGACTATATTTTCTGCATTCACGGCAAAAAGACCTTTTACATCTCTTATAAAATTACCATAATACATTATTTCCAGCTTTACAGTTCACCTTTACATTGTGAAAAATAAAGCAAAAGTATAAGAAGGTTCTATATCACAAGGAGAAAGCCATGTCACTGAATTCTGGAAAAGCATCAGCTGAGGGAATTACAAGATTTCAATTCTATTCCTAGTTCTGTCATCCTGATGAAACCATGGTTAGTCACTTAACTAATTTTAATGTGTGGGTGCCTTACACACACACACACACACACACACACACACAATGAATGGGCTGGAACATATAGTATCTTGAGTCTTTATCCAGACATGAAATATATAATTTTTTTAAACGCATACACAGATTACATAAAACAGGCAGATTGTTTTTCCTTTAGTGAGTTTCCTTTAGTGTTTTCCATTTATAGAATGGGCCTGCCTACCTGGCTCATGTAGATGTCTGTCACCTACTAAATATACCTGCTTGCTCCTACAACAGATTAGCTCTAGAAAAGTTGTCTTAAAACCTTTCGTATGGGCTGTAGAGTGCCACCTTGAGAGTTTTATTTTGTTTTGTTTTAGAGCTATTTGGTAACAGCCTATAAAAATACTAGCTGCCTTAACTTCACCAATGGATTATATTTAAATTCAGTTGTAAGCTGGTTATTTAGAATTTGAAGAACAGTCTTACAGCAAGTGGCAGTCTACCGTACTAAATTTAACATCAGAGGTATTAAGCTTCCCTTTATGTTGTGTCCCATAACTAGGTCTTACTGTGTCTATAGGAGAAACAGAATACCCTACCAATGCAAAAGAAAACACTTTCCATATCTTAAGCCTCTGATGATGGTTCTACTAGGATACAGTTGAGCTGAGAGACAAGAACCATAATACAGTGAAGCAGGGATGGAATGGGAGAGAGTCAGAAAAGCTGTCACTTAAGATCTGGTGAGAAGCCAAATGGCACAAAAATCATCATTCACATGTTAAAAGACACTGACTTGGTGACTTTGCAATTAGATATGAAAAATATAAACTTTAACAACTACAGCCATAATTTGTATGTTATGACCTAAAAATTATACTCACTTTACATATTTTAAAGATACAATATTTGAAGTAACTCCAGTGAATCCTCCCTTGCTTATAATTTCCTCAGTAAACAGGGTCAATTCCAAATAAATGTTTTGTTGTATTATACCTTAGACCTCTTCTCTAACCATTTCATATACATCCTGACTTACCAGCTAAATCTTAGAAGCAGGAATCAATAGGGTCTAATGCAACACTCAGATGCTTGCCAAACTACTGATTCTTCATAAAGCATACCCAAGTATTTTCCTCAGTAAATCTCTCAAGTTTCTTATAGATTCTTTTCATTAAATAAATGGCCTTCACACCATGGAAGAGAGTCTGATAAGCCTTTCTCCAACCTTAAGACTTAGGACACAACATTTTCATAACAAATCCTGAGCAAAGACTGATCACATTGCAAAGATCATCCTATATCAACAGACCTTTGACAGAGAGGCCTAAGACACTGTCAAATGTCAAGCCAAAACTCTCTATACTAATGTAGGTCTTTAACAGAAGCCAAGTGGTATAATGTGAACTTGCAAAAGGCAGGGATACCTGGACTAGAAACCTATTCCAAACCCTAACTATGACAATTAACTGATACTTCTCTTTCTGGTCACTCCTGAGATCAACCAACAGGTCTAAAACTGGAATCACCAATCATCTCAATCTTAATCTTCTTCCATGGTGCTCTGTACTCTGCCCCTCCCCAGGATTTGATGATCACACCCTAAACTCAGCACAAACAGAAACCAATTACAGCAAATCCTCACTTAATGTCCTGGATAGGTTCTTAGAACTTTGGGATTTACCATAGGCTAATTGAGATAAACATGAATTAAGCTCCTACATCTCATGAACGCATTATTTGAGGACCAGGTATATATCTCTTCTCACCACTCTGTGTATCCCCCAACCTAGTTAACTGCTCCCAAAATGTACTAAGTCACTCAATCTAGAACCTAAAAGTCAATCTAAGTTCTTCTTTCATAACTTTTCAAAAACTTCTGTGGATTTTTAAAACAGTCCTTTCACCAGTATTCCAGCTTCTAGTTTCTACCCCTTCCAATCCAGTTCTACAAATTGTCAAGGTAAACCCAATAACCCAAACCCCTGTAAGAGCTGACAACCTCCCCAGTCTCATCCCCTGAAATTTCTACCCTTGGCCCTCTCCCCATCAAAACCCATACTGTACCACAAGGCTATGGACGCTTACCTCTGAGGTTATTCTCTTGGAATCTTTTTGTATTCTGCTTCTCCTTCGCTTGGTTAATTTCTGTTCTAAAAACATTTCCTTGTCTCCTGCCCTGTATCAGGCAGAGTTAAGCACTTCTGTCTGTGCTTTAACAGTTCCCTACCTACAATAGTTTTGTATCTTATGTTTTTCCCTATTAAGAGATATTAAAGTCATTAAAATACAAAAATGGCAAAGTAATTTCACTGGGTCTTTTGGAACACATTAAGCACCTTGAAACCTTGATACTGGAAACGAGAGCCAGCTTAGTTAATCCATCTTAAGTCTTTAGTTTTAATTTGTAAAAATTTTTACAATTATGGACATAATCTTTTCTTTATCTGCAACTTGTATTGCTTTGGTTACAGTTTCTGACAATGTACTGGGTAGAAATCTTTTGCAACAAATTATGTCTTAAGTTTATTTAAAATATCCTAATGTAAACTGCAAATTTTAAAAATCAGTCCAGATACTAAATAAAAAGTGAAAAGGAAATTTACACTTTATTTCTTATCATGTGCATTACTATGTCCTTTATTAGTATATTCCTGTATTACTTTATTTCCAATTCTGTATTATTGTACTTATATATTATATTATCTCATTTAATTCTCATTTTACATAACATAAAAAACTGTTAAGGCCTAGAGAGGCTAAATAAAGTTTATAGCCATACTGTCTCACATGCCATGTGGGAGAACCCTATTTCAAATCCCCTCTATGCAGCTACCAACTCCATGCTCTTCTCACTTATGGAGTGATGGATTATGAAAACCTAGCATCAGCTAATAGAAAGATAAAGACCTATACAAAGCACTTACCTTTGAAAAAACTACTGGCACGATTAAATAACTATACATTAAATTAAATTAAATTGTATGCATTTGGCAAGTTACTATATACGCATAGTCTAAGACAAAATGTTAATGAAACTCCATTAAAGTTAAAACATTAAATGAAAATTTAAAAAATTCAGTAGGAATAATTTTTTAAATTTATGTTTAAACTACTTAATATAAATAGTTTACACATATACTACCTTCTTTTGAGCAGCTTCCTTCTTTTTCTTGTCGTCTTTTTTCTTTTTCTTTTCTTCCATCAACTGTTCTTCTTCTTGCACTAAATCCCTGAACCATACAGTTGCAATTAACTTTCCCAAAATGTATTAAGAAATAAAAATAATGTTGCATACAGATTAATTTTCACTCTATTAGAAGACATGGCAAATTATTCTTTTATCATTCACTGTGAAATAAGCACAAATTTCAACCTAAATCTAACTATACAGCCACTAAATAGTACTTTTCTTTAGTAAGCCACAAGTACTAGAGCTTTTATCTTAATGTCATATCAAGGAAGACAACCTAAAATTAGCAAATGTTATATCAGGAAACAACTCTAGAATACAAACAACATCATGTGAGCCAGAGTTACCTTGCTTCTGGCCCCGGTTATCAATTATTGGCAATAAATATTGGCAAATGGCAATACCTGGAACCACCTCACAATACTCTGGAATAACTTTTGCTGTCCTTTCTCTATAAAGCTTTACACTGATTTTTAGAACACAAGTTATTCATACACAGATGATGTATTTCAGCATTACAATTAATTTCACATTCTATAAGCCTTCCAAACTAGTCTAAAAATACTTGGGAAGCAATAATGCACTCATTAAATAAGTTTGTTTCAATTCCTAAAATCACAAATACTTAAAGTTGTCAAAAGAACCTCTGGCTCAGGATTTCAAAATGATGGATTGGGCAAATGTGTTTGCCTCTCCGCTTCCACTCTACCATACTGAAATAATACAAAAAAAGGTAATAAATCTATTCAGAGCTGAGGAATAAACAAGAGCAAAGGAAGTTCCAACACAAGAATAAACAAAAAGTCCTAAAGGAGCGTATGTGTCATCCCCTGGTGGAGCTCTAGAGAGGCTCCATGATCAGGGGTGGGAGAGCAGATATTGGAATGGAGAGAGAGACTGCCCAAGGATTCCACACACTTTTCATTCCCATGCCTCAGCTAAAGATGCAACTGCATTGGAGTCCAGCCTAAAATCAAACACACACTTTCTTAAAGACCCTAAACCTTTACATTTTAAACAAACTAAACTTAGAGGTTACTGAGTAAAGATGTGTTCCCAGCTCCCAGTGTGGCACCTGGTAAATAAAAGGTGTTTTAACAATTTAAAGAGAAAAAAAGAAACAAAACCTTTGGCAGGAGGCAGGTTTGGTGCCCCAGGTCAAACCCTTTCTTACTAGAAACTACTGCCACATCCCTTCGTCACACCCTAAAGTGAAGCCTGCCAACCACACCCTTCACACACAGCCTTCCGGTTCACAGGAGGAGTCTAATGGATAATAACAGCTAAGCAAAGTTAAGGGGATCCCAATCCAGTTACCTACGTATCTAGGCTCTATCACCCCAGAGCCTAGAAACTAAATCTTCATTTGTAACGTCAACAGACACCCAGAAACCATCAGATACTTGAAGAAAATCAACAACAAAGAGAGTCAAGGGATATGAACTACAAGATGAGAGCCAGGCAAACACATAAGAAACTGTAAGGGGTGCTGTGGGTATACTACAGTGCTATTTCGCAAAACTCAAGTTGGCTCTGCTAATGGAGGTGGACAGTGGGCAAGCAGACAGTAAAAACTAAAGGCATGATACTATGTATGATTGATGATAATTTAGTAAAGTATGACTACTAAAATCAGAAGTTAGAAGGAATGTATGACAACTTATTATATCTCATTATCATCTGTCCTAGTATCATGTGGCTAACAGAGTAGCAGAACATATTGGTGCCAACTGTAACCATGAGTCACCTGCTCACACTATTATCCTGGCAAGTCAAGCATCAAGCATGCCACAGCATGAGAGGAGAGTATGGTTAGCAAACAAATGTAATTAAGTCATATCATTGTCATCTTACCCATCAAAAGCTAATTATTGTTCTAAATATGTAACCATCTTCACTCAGTTTCTTTATTAAAATTGGGGGTAAATCACTGCATACATCTACTTCATTACATTTTTATAAGGATTACTTAACATAGCACTTCTAGGAAACATTCAAATGCCTAGTCATGAAATCTCTCTCACCAATTCTCCATGGCACGCAAAAGACTGCAATTATTCTACTTTTCTCAAGATACTCTGGGCATTTATTATGTAGAAAGGTCAGGAATATTCAGCATCTGCTCTTTGTGTTCTGGGAGTCACAGGCACATCTGTCTCTAATCTTGTTCTCTGTCACTAATTTTACTCCATAAAATGTGCCCTTACTATCTAGCTGGAATTTTTTCTCCCTTCTCAAACTTCATTTTGAAGGCTTTTTGATGAGGTTAGTCTAAAATGGTCTCTTTAGTACTAAAAGAGGTACTACCATTTCCTCTCAAGGAAATAATACAGTATCAGGTGGTATCACAAGCCTAAGGGGAAAAGTTTTGCTCTTCAACACTATTATCAAAGCCAACTAACCACTCTTTCCACATCTCTTCCTTCAGAAAGCCAAATGGAAAAAATATATAAATATGCCACCTGTGCCCAAATACTTCAGCTTTAGGATTTAAATGCTAGTAGAAATTCATTTAAAACATCTGGCTCTATCACTTAGGCTTTATCATTTACCAAAAATGATACCAAAGGGTATCATCTCTCCATCTATCAAAAGGAGTAAGGCTGATAGACCTCATAGGTCTAAGTGGTTATCATATCTGATACATGCTTCACACAGGTAACATTCTAGTCAGAGATCATTCATCCCCTGAAGATTGGTAGCAGAATACCTAAATCTGCAAGTTATAGACCTAGAAATTAGAACAAACCTCTCAGTGATTAAGTGTTAGTGACTATGCTGGGTACTTCATGTATACATTCTCATTGAATTATTACTTTTTTTAAAAGTTAGGAAAATACAGTTCCCTTTTATAGCTAAAGAAATTGAAGCTCAAAAGGTTAGGTGACTTGTCCAAAGTCATATAGCTAGTTCAGGGTGGAGTCTGATTCCAGTCTGATTTTCAAAGTCATGGTCTTTCCTTTACCCTCCCAAGCAAAGTACTTGCTCTTTTCAGGAGCCACAGAAAACAAATCTTTTGTGTTAAGTGGTAGACTTTATAATAAACCTTTGACCCAGACTGTACCTCCCAATCCTCATTTCCTTCCACCTTTAGAAGAACACATAACAGAATGCACTGCAAAAAACACAAAGTATCACAGTTCCCAGAAGCATGAGGTGGTAATCAGGGGCAAGAACACCGAAAGAATCAAAGACACAGCCACTGGTTTTAACAAGAGGAAGCAGGCACTGGTAGCCTTTAGGACAGCAATTCCAGTATTTTTTATTTTGTGAATGTTTGTGGGAGGGTAATATGGGAGAAACAACTGCGCTACAAGTAATGAACACCTAAGTTGTCAAGTTCCACATTTGAAGAACTCAATAGTGTTTTTTAATTTAATGAGAGAAATAGAAAACCCTCAGAAATGAGCAAAAATGTCCCTTTTAAAAATTCATCAGGAAAAATGAAAGGTACATGACAGAGTACACAGTATACTACCATTCGTGTAAAAAGCAAGAAAGACTTGCCTGCATGTGTATAAAAATGATCCTGAAGCAACACCAAAGAAACTAACAGTAACGGGCGGGGTGGGGGGGGGTTGGGGGTGGGGGAGGAAGCAGGAAGAAAGAGGCACACTGGAGATAAGAGGAAGGAAGATCTCACTGCATAAATCACATTGGTTATAAGATTTTTGGCATTTGATTGCTGATATAATTAAGTGTATCAAGGTATTTTCTAGTTAAATTGCTGGGTTTCTTCTGATGAAGGCAAATTCAGGCTATAATGCTATACCTTTTTTTAACTAATTTTAATTGGCAAAAATATTTAAGAGTAATAACATCTAGTGCTAGAAAGAATGAAAGTTAAGGGGTTCTCTCTTATATTGCTGGTAGGAAAACTTGTACAACTTCTTGGAAAGTATTGTGGTAATAACTTTAACAATTACAGCTAAACATTCTAACCAGCCACCTCATTCCTCCTTAATCAGGACAATTAGCACAATAATAAAGTGCTAACGCATGAGGCCATATGTACTCGAAATTTCACTCCAAGTTTCACAAGTTCTGAAAAGCAGAAAAACACAATGACCATCAACATAGAAATGGCTATCATACAGTGCATATTGTATTGAAAAGGAGTTGATCTGTTTATTAATTTGAAGGAATGGCTCTTACATATGGTTAAATAAAAAAAGCAAGTTATAGAACTGTAAACAATGTTATTTGCATTATTAAGTTGTATAATTTTATACAAAACATGAGGAAATACCTTTCTGAGCTAAAAATATCCGAGTAACACACTTGCAACTGGACTAAGTATTTAGGGAAATCAAGTCCTTTTAAAAGTACAGCTATATTTAATATGTATGGTAAGTATTTATTATTTTTGTAAATTAGTGCAAAAAGTTTTAAACACTATAATGTCTAGGATCTGCTTTCATTAGTCCAGTGTGAAAAAATCCATCCCTCCACACCCTCCCCCCAAAAAAAGAAAAAGAGAAAAATAAAACAAGATTGACAACATGTTAGCAATTGCTGAAGATGGGTAATGAGAAGCAGGTTCCTTATTCTGTTCTGTTCTATTTTTGTATGTTTAAAAAAACATGACTTTGCCTCTAGACAAAAACAACACATGCTTCTAGACCAATAATTAAGGGCAACAAGGAGGGAAATTAGAGACAAAGAAGAAATAGATGGATATCAGAACCAAGAGTCTTGGGACCAGGAAGAGAATGGGTAAGCCAAGTGTCCAAATGGCAGAACACATTCAGGATCAAGACTGTCCTTCCTGGTCCTGCTATTCCTGATGTTTGCTGGTCAGTTTTTCCAAATCCCCAATACAAGTATCATTAAAAGCAATCACTTCCAGGGGTACTCTTGTGAACTGCTGTTGGAAGTATAGACCTCTAATGAGCCATTTGAAAGCATCTATTAACATTAAATTTTTAAATGTCACTATGTAATGTCCCATCAATTCCATTCCAAGGCTAGAAAATGAATTGTACAAAAATAAATATTGTAAAATAATAGCCTAAAGGACAATCAGTAGGGAAAAATGAAACAAAGCATAATGTATTCATACCATGGAGTACTACTTAGTAGCTAAAGAAAAGGAGATGGGTTGCAGATTCCTATGGTGTACAAAACAGTTAACACAACAGGTCTGAGACTGATCCTTAGAGAGAACTCTGAAGTTGGTCCTTGGCTGGTGTCAAGAAACTTGGATTTCAGAGAGGTCTCCACCATTTCCTAATTGGGTAAGGGTTAACTGTAAAAGCAATCTGGTTTATGCTGAAAACTTGCTTTCCTTCTGGGAGGTCTGGAATTTTGGCCCATGTTAGGCAGAGGGTGCCCACATGACCACCCCCCCTAATAGAAACCTTGGGCAATGAATCTATTATCGGCATTTTCATAGACATTTTACACATGTTGCCATAATGTGATGCTAGAGAAATTAAGAATGTCTTGCGTGACACCACAGGGGCAGAACTCTTAAAAGCTTGTCCCTAGTTGCCTCTGGATTTTGTCTCATGTACCTGTCCCTCTGCTGATTTTGGTTTGCACTATGCTAAGTCCTATGAGTCTTCCTAGTAAATAACTAAATCTGAGGGTGGTCTTGGGGACCCCAGACAAACATGGCTTTACAGAGAAAGATCTCTAAGACACACCACTGAGTCAAAAAGGTCAAGGTCCCAATCTAAGTATATCATCTGTCAGAAAAACAAAGAGAAAATCCCATTAAAAGGGACCCATTTTCCACAGTAGAGTATGGAAGCAGAGAAGAGCAGACCCTCAAGGTACTCAATGAGTTAGCTGACCTTCTGCATCCAAATTATTTAATAATAACCTATACAATGTTTAATCAATAAACCAGTAAGAATGTGCTTAGGGATACCTATAAACCAAGCAGTCTTCTGTGCTCTGGGAAAATCCAAGTAGAAAACAATTCTATAGAAACAACAGACTTCCAGCCAAGATGGATGTGTAGATAGATAGATACATTTTGCTTCCTCACACAACCAAAAGAACCACCACCAATTTAAAAATCAAAACCACAGAAACTGCCAGAAAATTGAACTGTATGAAAGTCTGACAATCAAGGAGTTTTTAAAAAAAGAAAACATTCATCTAGACTGATAGGAGGGGCGGAGATGGGCAGCTAGGGCAAAGAGGACGCTCAGCAAGGTGGCAGCTGACTGACCTGGTGGTTCCACATTTGCATGCGGATAAACCAGAAGGAAAAACTGGGGAGTGAGACAGACTGTGCAACCCAGGGTTTCAGTGTGGGGAAATAAAGCCTCAAAACCTCTTACTGTAAAAATGTATGGGGGGTTGCAGCAGTGGGAGAAACACCCAGACTCACAGGAGAGTTTGTTGGAGAGACCTACGGGGTTCTAGAACATACACAAGCCTACCCACCTGGGAATCAGCACCAAAAGGACCTAATTTGCTTGTGGGTAGTGGGGAGGTACTGAAAGTGAGGTGAGAGCATATGGCATTGTTCCCTCTCTGGCCCCTCACCCACATACAGCACCATAATGCAGTGACACGGGTTACCCTGCCCTGGGGAATGCCTAAGGCTCTGTCCCTTGCAGCATAACAAATGCACCAAAACAAAGAAATATGGCCCAAATGAAAGAGCAGATCAAAACTCCAGAAAAAAGAACTAAGCAATGAGGAGAGAGCTAACCTATCAGATGCACGGTTCAAAATCCTGGTAATCAGGATACTCACAGAAATGACTGAGTATGAACACAAAACAGAGGAAGAAGTGAAGGCTATACAAAGTGAAATAAAGGAAAATATACAGGGAACCATCAGTGGAGAGAAGGAGAGACTGGGACTCAAATCAATGATTTGGAGCAGAAGGAAGAAAAAAGCACGCAACCAGAACAGAATGAAGAAACAAGAATTCAAAAAAATAGAGAGGCTTAGGAACCTCTGGGACAACTTAAAATGTTTGCAATATCTGAATCATAAGGGTGCTGGAAGGAGAACAACAACAGCAAGCAACTGAAAATTTATTTGAATAAATAATGAAGGAGAACCTCCCCAATCTGGCAAAGAAAGTAACACTTCTAGGAAACTCAGAGAGCCCCAAAGAAGATGGACCCAAGAAGGAACACACCAAAGAACATCACAATTACATTACCCAAGATTAAAGATAAGGAGAGAATCTTAAAAGCAGCAAGAGGAAAGGAGAGTGTTACCTACGAAGGAGTCCACATAAGACTATCAGATGATTTCTCAAAAGAAACCTTACAGGCAAGAAGGGGCTGAAAAGCAGTATTTGAACTCATGAAAGGAAAGGACCTATATCCAAGATTACTCTATCCTATCATTTAGAATGTAAGAGCAGTTAAAGTACTTCCCATATAAGGTCAAGTTCAAGGAGTTCATCATCACGAAGCCCTTATTATATGAAACGTTAAAAGGACTTATCTAGGAAAAAGATTAAAACTATGAACAATAAAATGACAACAAACTCACAACTATCAATAACTGAATATAAAAAACAAAACAAAAAAACCCTAAGCAAAACAACTAGAACAAGAACAGAATCACAGAAATAGGGATCACCTGGAGGGTTATCAGTGGGGAGGAGGAGTGGGAGAATGAGGGAAAAGGTATAGGGAACAAGTAGCATAAATTGTAGGTAGAAAATAGACAGGGGGGAGTTAAAAATAGTATAGGAAATGGAGAAGCCAAGGAACTTAATATGTATGACCCATGGACATGAACTATGGGGAAGGGATATTGGTGGGTAGAGGAGTGCAGGGCAGAGGGGGATAAAGGGGAGTAAAAAATGGGACAACTGTAATAGCATAATCAATAAAATATACCTAAAAAATAGAAACAACACAAGATCACACCTGACATAAGGAAAAAACAGTCATTTGGAAGAGACTGTAATCAAGTTTAGGAGAACAAGACATGCATATGAGCTGTTACAGCTATGGAAGGCTTTGTAGAACCAGAATAAGTTGATCTGGGTCTTTAGGAAGAGGCAGGATTTCTACAGAGAGATGGGCCTTTTTTAGGCATGGGAGCACAGAAGGTCATGGACCTGCAAAGCACAGAGATTTGTCAGCATGACAAATTTTCAGAAACCAGTATGATGGGCATGATGGGCATGACAAAGGGGAGGAAAACTGTTGGATAACAGTAGGAAATAAATTTGCTAAATAGGGTGAGAAGACTGTTGCAGTGACGCAAATCAATGTGTAACATTCTGACCTGTGATGGTGGCAGCAGAAATGAAAAGTAAAGGATAAATCCAAGATAATTATGAGAAATTATCAGTTGACATTACAACAGCAAAAGACAACTCCAAATTTTGAAAGCAAAGTTGGAGGCTCCGCTGTAAGAAATTATAATAATGGAACAAAAAGGCTAGATGTTTCTATCCTGCTTTAGGAAAGAGAAAATAGGGGCAACTTTCCAGAAGGCCCGACTAGCCTATCAGTCAGCAACTTTGCCATAAGCCAGCTCATCTTTATACAGAAGTCAGTTGTAAGTTACAAGCTAGTTATAAAAATACATTTCACACCTTCCAGCCTTCCTCCTCCTCCCACTTTTTCCACTTGCCACCCTCCCTCTTTTTCTCCTCTTGTCTTCCTACCCCAAATTAATCAACAAGCCAATCTAGCATTATACAACATGAAGTCGTTAGTAAACTTCAAAACTATAAATTTCACCAGATAAAGACAGAAACCCAATTAGAGCAAAAATCGGTTATAGTGAAGTTATAGGTTTGGATCAGTTTTTCAAAAACTTTTGGCAGTGGTATAAAGAGAACAGGATAAAAATGAAGTTTTTTTTTGGATTGTTTTAAAAATGAGTAAGATTCATATACTTACTTGGAGAAAGGGGGTTAAGGAATAAAGGTATCAGAGAAGGTTATAATAGATGGTGTAACACAAGACAGGCTAGTTTACAGTCACAGGTAGTTTGTACCTGCAAATACTGAAGCACTTAAATAAAATTGGTGCATCCATAAAATGGAATCATATGCAGCTATAAAACAGATAAAGAACATTCCATGTTCTGCTATGACAGAATCTAGAAGGTGTATAGTTAATTGGGGGAAAAGCTAAGGTTTAGTATACTATCTTTTATGTTAAAAAGTGGGGAAGAGGTAAGAATATATATCCCTATGTGCTTATATTTGCATACAGAAATTCTGGAAGTATACATACAAAGACTAATAAAAATAACTATTTGTGACAGGAATATGGGAAGAAAAGAAGATAAGACAGGATGGCAGCAATATTGAGGCTTTCTAGAGAGTATCTCATCTTGAGTCATAAAGCAGAGGCAGAAAGCTTGGTTTTGGAGGCACACTGGTGGAAATGAACAGTCAAGGTAGCTTCCTCTTAAAAATTAAGGGAAAATAGGGTAGGAAGAGGTAACAGTGAGGCTCCGACAATACATAATCTGCACCTCTTCAAAAAATAGGTTGGATCTGAAGGGGATTTCCACTAGCCCCCTTTATTGCTCACAATCTGAGCAATAAAATACATACAGTAAGTCTGAATGTCATTGAGAGGTTCTGCAACTTTAAGCAAAACAGCGTATAACAAAATCAATTTCATCATAGGCTACTTGATATAAACATGAGTTATGTTACGTTCCTATGGCATCTCATCAACATTATAACAAAATGACATTATTTTAGGACTTGCTGTAATACTAGTAAATGATTAGAACCCACTGAATAAAATAAGAATCCATGAGTCCTTACTGATATTAATAAATGAATGATGGGTAAATAATTAGGGTAAAGGGAAAGATCTTACAGTAGAATGTCAACTAATGGAGAAAGAGAAAGAGAATTAGAAAGTCACTTTTTGGCAACCCACTGATTCATGCAAGAATTTTGATGAGAAACCAGATATCCACATAGCCTCAAAAGTCTCCCAACAATAAACTACTACCATATTTTGCCAGGTATAAAGTACTCCCATGAACAGCGTGCACCCATGTTTTTGTGCACATTATACACAGGATTATCATACCCATGATATGTAATCATTACACCCATATGTAATGTGCATCCTTATTTTTCCCTCAAAAATTTGGGCAAAAAAGTGTGTATTAGACATGGCAAAATACAGTAATTACAAAGGGAAAATTACTAACTTTACAGAGATGAAACCTCACATATACCACCTTAACAAAGTATAGTTGAAGTTACCATGACCAGTAATGGAATAAATAGACATCATGAACCTCCTGATACAACGTACTAATAAGCAAAACACAACATCATTTCTGTGCTATTCCTGACAAAAAATGTACAACCTGAATCTGATCAAGAGAAAAATCCACACAAATACAGATTTAAGGGACCTTCTATCAAATAACTAGCCTGTACTTTTAAAAAATATCAAAGTCTTCAAACCAAAGACTAAGAAACTGTTCCAAAATACAGATAACTAAACAAACATGAAAAGTAGATGCAACCTGTGTTCCTGCATTGAATCTCCAAACAGAAAACATTTTTTTTTATGTGCTCTAAAAGACATTATTGAGAGAACTGGCAAAATTTGAATAACATCTGCAGATTCATTTTAAATCTGTACCAGTATCACTTTCTCAATTTCGATAATGATAACATAATTCTAAAATGTCTTTTGATTTTTTAAAATAAATACTTAAACCTTTAGGGGTAAACGGTCATCATATTTCCAAGTTACTCTCAAGTGATTCAGAAAAAAAATATGTGTGTAAAAAGAGAATGACAAAGTATGTGTGGTTAAGTGTTAATAGTTGAGGAATAAAGGTGAAAGACATTCAGGAATTCTTTGCTCTATTCTTATAAAATTTCTCTAAGTCTAAAATTATTTTAAAATAAAAAGCTCAGGTAGATGACAGTTGGTGAGATTAGAAATTATCCCCACCATAATGACAGATGCATTCTATAGTTTACAAAATGAGATATCATCCATTTTGGACCCACTACCCTAAAACACAGACTGATGTTATTCCTATTTGACGCAAAGAAACTAAAGATCAGAAAGTCTAAGTTACTAGTATGGTACAAGGCAGTGGTAAGGCTGACCCAAAATCTGGTTTGCTAAACTACTCTTCTAAATTCTATTCCTCTTTTGAGGTTTAACTTAATTACTAGTTCTTTTTCAAATCATACAAACCTCAACTTTGACCTCTAATTAAATGATGCTCATTTTATAATTTTTTCAGATTTTAATCTCACTCTTCCAAATAAAGACTAATTGCAGCACTGAGGTCAAAAGCCACTTCTATTTGTATCGTTCACTCCAATAAATGCCAGTTTCTGTTCTTTGCTTTTACTAACCCTCTAGCCCCATCACCATCACTGACCATGAACTCTTCACTCTTACTTTCACACACATTCTACTTCTTTGAGGACCAGTTCAAATCCAATCTACTATTTAAACAAGCATTTCTCTTTAGCATAGCATGCAGTTCAGAGCTCTGGCTCCAATGACAAAGAGCAGTAGGCTTAACTCTCAACTCCACTGCCTGCTGTGTTAGTGAATTGTTTATTTTCTCTGAAGTTGTCATCCCCTTAGTTTTGGGAGGTCTCAAACTGTACCTTCCTCAAAGGGCTGTTGTAAAGATTAAATTTGGTAATGTAGAGCAAGGGCTTAACAGGTACACATAATAACTGTACACTAAATGTTAGGTAGAAAACACCAAATACAAAACACTGCACTAGGCTAAGGTCACAACCAAAAAAAGGGCAATCATACAGTAGAAAATGGAACTGCCATCTCTTACAAAAAGATGAGGTCAGAAGTATTCATGAGGACATGGAGAAAAAGGAAGCCCTTGTGCACTGTTGGTAGGAATGTAAATTGGTACACCTACTATGGAAAACAATATAGAAGGTCCGCAAAAAATTAAAAAGACAACTATCAATGACCCAGCAAACCCACTACTGTGTATGTATCTAAAGGAAATGAAAACAGGGTATCAGAAAGATATCTGCACTCTTATGTTTATCGCAACATTATGCGTGATGGCCAGGATAGGGAAATAATCTGTCAAAGGATGAACACACACACACACACACACACACACACATATACACAACAGACTATTATTCAAGCATGAGAAAGAAGGAAATTCCTCTATTTGCAGTAACTTGGATGGACCTTAAGGGCATTATGCTAAGTGAAGTAAGTCAGATAGAGAAAGACAAATATTGTATATCACTTATATGTGAAATCTACTAAAGCTGAACTTGCAGAAACAGGTGGTTACCAGGAAGTGAGGGAATTGGTAAAGGGTACAAACTTGCAAGTAGAAGAGGAGTAAGTTCTAGAAATCTAACCTGCAGAACAGGGATGACAGACAACAAAGTATTATACATTTCAAAGTTGCAAAGAGACCAGGTCTTAAATGTTCTCACCACAAAAAATGTTAACTATATGACATGATAGTGTTGGCTAATGATAAGTGGTAATCATACTGAACTATGTAAATGTATCACATTACTATGTTGTACACCTTAAGCTTACACTAAGACGTTGACTATTTCTCAAAAACAAAAAACAAAAAAAGAAAACAACCACCATGTCACACAAAGGCAGTACACTAACTGCTGGGGGCAAGAAATGGAATTGACTTTGTTCATCACAGCTTAAAAAGCTTAACAAATTTTAGAAAAAATGAGGCCTTGGCTGGTGTGGGTCAGTGGACTGACTGGCAGCCTGCAAACCAAAGGGTCGCCGGTTCCATTCCTAGTCAGTGCATATGCCTGGGTTGCAGGTGAGGTTCCTGTTTGGGGGCATACAAGAAGCAACCACACACTGATGTTTCTCTCCCTCTTTCTCCCTCCCTTTCCCTCTCTCTAAAAATAAATACATAAAATATATTTTTAAATGGAACTCAATATATAAAAGTAATTATTATCATCAGAATGAGGTCGATACCAAACCAAGAGTTCAAAACCCCACATTCAACTCCAAACCAGACCAAACCAAAAGAATGCAAAGATCACAAAAGAAAACAAAGACCAAAAGGTTACAGATCAATAACCCTTGTGCGTACAGACACAAAAATCCTCAACAAAAACTAACAAATGGAATCTAGCAACATATATATGACAATATACCATGTCCAAGTAGGATTTATCCCAAGAATGTAAGTTGGTTTAATATGAAAATCAACCCACATAATACATGTTAATAGAATGAAAGATTAAAACTACATGATGATCTCAATAAACAAAATCCAACACCCTTTTACAACAAAACACTCAAAGCATGAACGGAAAGAAACCTTCTTAACTTAATAAAGGGCTCACATCATACTTATATTTAAGATTGAGTGCTTTTCCCTAAGATTAAAACAAGACAAGGATGTCTGCTTTTGCCACTTCTATTCAATACTGTACTATATGTAACTTCCACTCATAAATTTGACAAGAAAAATAAGTAAAAGGCACCAAGATTAGAAAGAAAGCTAGAAAATTATCTCTTCACAAATGACATAATGTTATATATAGAAAGTCCTAAGGAACACCCATTATTGGAAACAGTAAAGGACACAGGGTCAACTGTCGAATGTGTTACAACATGGATGGTCCTTGAGGATATTATGCTAAGTAAGTGAAATAAGCTAGTTGCAAAGTACAAATAGTGTGATTCCATTTATATGCAGTATGTACAAGAAATTTAGAGCAGAAATTTAGAGCCACACAAAGCAGAATGTGGCTGTCAGAGGTTGAAGGGAGGGGAGAATAGGGAGTTATGTTTAACCAATAGGTACCTAGTTTCAGTTTTGCAATGAAAAGAGTTGAGACGGCTAGTGATGACAGTTGAACACTGTGAATGTGTTTGATATCTCTGAAATGTACACTAAAAAATGGTTAAGATGGTAAACTGGACATACCAAAATTTAAAACTTCTGTGCTTCAAGGGATGACGTCAAGAGAAAGTAGAAAAGCAACCCACATAATGGGAAAAAATATTTATAAACACCTATCTAATAAAGGACTTATTCTATAATATGTGAATGATTTTTTAAACTCAACAATAAATACATAACCAAATTTAAAAATGGGCATATTTGAATAGCCATTTCTCCAAAGAAGATACACAGTGGCTAATAAGCACAGAAAAAGGTGCTCATCAGTCAGTAAATAAATGCAAATCAAAACCATAATGAGATTCCACTTCACATTCACTAAGATGGCTTAATCAACAAGAATAGTAACAAGTGTGGTGAGAATGTGGAGAGAGTGAAATAGTCATACACAGCTGGTGGGTATGTGAAAAGGTACAGTTGCTTTGGAAAGAGTCCAGGAGTTCCTCAAAAAGTTAAACACAGAATTACCACATGCCTCCAGCAATTCCACTCCTGGGTATATGCCCAAGAGAAGAGAAAACATGTCAACACAAACACCTGTACACTAATATTTATGGTATTGTTTATAACAGGCCAAAAATAAAACCAACCCTAATGCCTGTGAACGGATGAACAAATGGATAGCTATACAGTGAACTATCTTTTGCCCATAAAAAGAATGAAGTGCTGGACACACACTACACACAGATGAACCTTAAAAACATATCAAGTGAAACAAGCAAGACACAAAAGTCCACATATTGTATGATTCCATTCACATGAAATACCCAGAATAGGCAAATCCACAGAGACAGAGTATAGGTTTGTGGTTGCCAGGGGTTGGGGGTACAGGGTAAAATGGGGAGTGAATGCTAATAGGTACAGGGTTTTTTTGTTTGTTTCAGGGCTGGAGAGGGGATGATTAAAATGTTCTAAAATTAGAGAGCTGTGATAATCACACAACTCTGCCAATATTCAAGGTCTGTCCAGAAAGTATCCAGCCACGTATTATGAAAAACAGAGGTGTTTACTGAAGATATAAGAAATACTGTACATAAGACAATGATCCCTTAGCCCTCTTCAAAGTTATGACCTTCTTGAGGAAATCTGGTTCATTGGTAGCAGTTTGCATCAAATCATTAGCAACTGAAGTGTGATGTTCCTTCTGCTCTGGTAGGAGAAGCCGCAGGATGAATTTTGCCAGAACACATTTCATGCAAAGACCCTGCATCAAAATCTCAGACACAGTCATTTTTGGAATCCCCAGATTAGCTTCTAGTTCTTGCACTGTCAGTTGTCCATCTTTGTTGGTTGCAGCCCATATACATTTAACATTCTCAAGTGTTCTACTTATTGCAGGCCTTCCAGTACGTGGATCACTTTCAATAGATTCTCAACCATCTTCGCAGCATTTGTGCCACACTTTTATTTGTGCTGCATTTACTGGATTGTCCCCAAAGGCCTTCTGAATCATCCAAATAGTTTCCATAGAAGAGTGTTCAAGCTTAATGCAAAATTTGATATGCAGATTCATTGCTCTCCTGGCTCAGTCATTTTGAATATGATGGCCACACAGTACACATGCTTGCTCACTCAGTGGCATCTGCCACCCCCACTAACTAGTACAGTCAAGTCACCACTCTTCCTGCATGTGTGTACCACTCCACTGTCCTTGGCTGCCAGGTTACATGATGTTGCACAAACTGTTCTGGTTATGTTAACAATGGCTGGACTTCTTCCGGACAGACTCCATACTAAAAGCCACTGAATCTTATTTTTAAAAGGACTGATTTTACCTCAATAAAACTGCTATTAAAAAAATTGAAGGAGAAACTGAAGGGAACATTCAGAGGAAGAGCAGTTGAGGATAGGGCAAGGAGTAGAGGGGATGAAGCTGAAGAGATAAGTTGAGTAAAAAGTAGAGTTTGGGCTTAAATGCCACAGTCACTAGGGACCAAGTACAGCTTTCTAAGAAAGTGACAGGTTAAGAACTATTGCTTGAAGATAACTAACTTGCAGCAGGGTAGAGAATGCATACTTTATGCCCCTTTCTATCTTTACATGGTTAAGAGTCTCAACTATATGCCTCACATTACCTAGGAGTTCACAAGCAGAATATTAAGTAAAACCTATTTCTTTTAACATCCTTTGTATGGCCAAGAGTAAGAGTAATATGCGCCTTTGTGGTGCATATTTAAGCACCACACAGAACTATTTCCTTGTGCTTTTAGGTGAATATTTCAAAAAAGAGAAGGGACCAAAGTTAACAAAACACAGATGTCAAAATTCTAAAAGTATTCAGTATCATCACTGCAGCAAGCTGCTCAATATATGCTGGCTGACTTTAAACTACTAGTAAGAACAGCAAACAAGTGACTTGGTTTAATCTTGTTTGTTATTATACAAAATCCAATTAATCACTGTTTGCAGAAAATATCTTGTAAGGTTCAAAGTACAAATTCCGTAACCAGGTTTCAAGCTGTTTTGAACATTCCATTGGAACAGAGAAGTCAGCTGAGTCATTGTCATATAACATACTACTGCTGCAAATTCAAAATGCTGTTCCCTATTTACAAAAGTAGAAACGCTAGAATTCTGCTTTATAACTGATTCACATAGCATTGCGTATGGAAATCACTTAAAAAAATAAGACTACCTTAATAAGAAATTTAAACTATATTTATTTTCATGTTTGTTTGAAAAGAGATACTATGCCTAGTTAAGATGTTACTTTCTCTCTTTTGAATCTTAAAAATCTCCATTTTACTGACACTTCAGTTCCTCTGACATCCTCCCTATTACACAATGTTTCTTAGTCTCTGGGGAGCCCAGGACCCTTTGCCATCTGGTCTCTCTGTGGAATTCAGGACGAGAAACCCTGTTCTGGTGGCACAATGCCACTAACTTCAATAGGGCATCCTTTTCAGGAATGCATATCACAAGCCCAGGCCCTATGAGTCTTGTTCTCTTACCAGCATTATAAATTTATCACTAGTGAAAGCTGACAACAGGTTAACTCTTTTGTTTAATAGCCCACTTCCCAACAACCCTTCAACAAGGCTGCAATCGTTACAATTTACCAACTTAAACCTGAAGACCTGTAATTACTGTAACCTTGACAATTTAAATTATAGCTCAATATAAACTAATTGACACACTGTAAAATAACAGAAACAGTAAGTGTAAAGGTAAACATATTGGGTAAACTTTGTTAATCTGCTTTAAAATGGTGTGGGGCAGGATGAGGGTGAGGGGTGATGTACCAAGAACAGGAACATCACCAGTGTGATATTCCTGCCAAAAAGGTCTACCTGAATCTAAACACACAGAAACAGACAAATCTCTATTGAAACCTGCAAACACAACTAGTCTGAACTATTCCAAAATGTTAATATCATAAAAGGCAAAGAAAAGGACAAGGAACTGCTCCTGATGTAAGGAACGAACAGACAAGGAAACTAAATGCAGCCCTAGATTAAAGAATTGAGGGAAAGCAAATGCATTTAAAAAGATGCTGTTGCAACAACTGGGGAAATCTGAATGAGGACCCAATAGACAGTAACAAAGTTAACTGACTTTCCTGTGCATGCTAATTATTTGTTGTTATGTAGAATGCCCTTGTTCCTGGGAGGTACGTGTTTAGGAGTGACACAGCACAACAAAATGAATGTGGCAAATAGTAATAATTAGTAAATCCAAGTAGAGATACAGGTGTTCACCTCAACATTCTTGTTTCTTTGCTTAAGGTTAGAATGATTTTTTTTGTAAATTGTAAATGGGAGGACATTTTTCTTTAAATTTTGCATGAGAGACACGTCTTAAGTCCGTCTAAGCAGAATGCATACAGCACACAGCTACTTTAGTCTTTGCAATCACAGGCCAGACTTTTGAGGTTGTCATAAAACACATCACATTTGCAGACTGACGTCAGATGCCAAAGGTTACAGAACGGCACTCAAATTTTTTTCATGACGTTTATATTTAAATTTTCCAGAGGGTTGTTACACATTTTAAAGTTAAACTCAGGGTTTGTGATTCATTTACTCTATCCCCTGACTTACTGCATACCTGCCACAGCAAGCTAGAAAGAAACCTACCAATATGAATTTGCTGGCCTACAAAACGTATCACAAGAAAGCAATGGAAAAGCTCAACCAAATCAGATGATGTTTTTTCCAGATAGAGGCTGATGAATTGTAGGAGCAGAGTCCACCCTACCTAAGAGAGATGTTACTGCCCTGGTTTATGTCTGTTATTCCTCATTTCTTATTTAGCATTTGTCCCAGACAAAAGTGTCACATATAAAAATGACCTAGTTTAGATGCTGTATTACATGGTACTACAACATCACTAACAATTTTTCTTATATGATGGTATTTAATGGTTGGTTTAGGGAAAAAACAGCTTAACATGAAGCATCTAGCTTCTACTTAACCAAAATACCCTACATTATGGTAAATTTATTACCACGATGGGCACAAAATACAGAGAAAAACTGTTCTTATATTTTACAAAAAGAGAAACCAAAGTTATCTTATTTTCTTTTCTTTATTTTTTTATTTTTAAAGGAATGCTTTTTTTAAAATTTTATTTACTTATTTATCTTTAGAGGGGAAGGAGAGAGGGAGAGAGACATCAATGTATGGTTGCCTTTCACGCGTCCCCTGCTGGGAGTTGGCCTGCAGGGAACTGGCCTGCAACCCAGGCATGTGCCCTGACTGGGAATTGAACCGCGATCCTCTGGTTCGCAGGTCTGCGCTCAATCCACTGAGCTACACCAGCCAGGGCCCAAAGTTATCTTATTTTCTATTGTGCAAAGTAAAATAAAACACTGCATAGCTGGAAGAACCCTATAGTGAGAATCAAAAGCCTGTCACTTGTTAAGAGAATGCAACCCAAAGTTAATGGCTTTTTGTCATTTGTAAAATGAAGGGATCTGAATGCTGACTGATCTCTACCTAATGTTATGGTCCAGCTCTAAGTACTCAGTTAATTCCATGGCTTTGATTTTTTCACAGCTAGAAAATGTAACTTATTATCTTTTCTCTCCAAACTCCTATTTGTGTTCTGACCTCTATTCTGTTCAGAGACTGCATCAATTTCCCATTCACTCAAAATGGACAGCCATGTGTACTTAAGACTCCTCTCATAAGTCATCCCAAATTCCACTTCCTCGATACGTGACACTCCCACCTTTTTTTTAAGATTTTATTTATTTTTAGAGGGGATGGGAAGGAGAGAGGGAGAGAAATATCAATGTATGGTTGCCTCTCATGTGTCCCCTGCTGGGAACTAGCCTGCAACCCAGGCATGTGTCCTGACTGGGAATCAAACCGCGATACTCTGGTTCACTGGCCCGCACTCAATCCACTGAGCTACACCAGCCAGGGCACTACCACCTTTTCTATCACCACTTTGATTCAGGTCTTCACCCTCTTGCCTAGATCACTAGCTATCATTATTCTATCATCTCACTACTTTGCTGAAAAGCATATAATAGCTCCCCACTATCTAAAGTTTTATGCAAAAGCCCGCAATCTGATATTCAAGAACCTCTCCATCAGCCCCCACCCTTATATGCCAATCCAACTGAACTACTCACTGCTTTTTCAAAATTCCATGTACTCTCTGAATTGTATGATTTTACTACTGCTACCCCTACACTGCCCTTTTCTCTGCCTTTCAAAATCGATTCCACTCTTTAAAACTCAGTTTGAATGATCCTTACCCCACCTAGACATTAGTTTCCTCTTTTGAGTGTCTGTGATACTGACGTAGGGCAATTTTTTTCATTCCATGCTCATCATTTTTTTAAATTTTCTAAAATATATTTTATTGACTATACCATTACAGTTGTTCTAGTCCCCCCTTCATTCCCCTCCACCCTGCACACCCCCTCCCCCACCATTCCCCCCTTTAGTTTATGTTCACGTCTCAAGTTCTTTAGATTCTGTATTTCCCCCTACTATTTTTGCCCTTGCCCCTATCTATTTTTTCTATGCTACTTATTTTCTGTATCTTCTTCATATTTTTTATCTTCTTTTTCTTAGATAAGTCCCTTTAACATTTCATATAATAAAGGCTTGGTGATGATGAACTCCTTGAATTTGATCTTATCTGAGAAGCACTTTATCGGCCCTTCCATTCTAAATGAAAGCTTTGCTGGATAGAGCAGTCTTGGCTGTAGGTCTTTGGATTTCATGACTTGGAATACTTTTTTCCAGCTCCTTCTTGCCTGTAAGGTCTCATAAAGAGGGCAATTTTAATGGAGAACAGTAAAGACAGTTTACCTAGGGTGGTAAACTAAATTTATCTCTTGTGCCAATTTTGTTGATGTGGCACTGGCTACCTGGCACACTGTCTTGAAGACTTGCAAGTTAGCAAAGGAAAAGGAGAATGGCAATACAACTTTGACATTCAGCGACTACAGTTGCCAAACCAGGGGGCCACACAACAGGATTTGCATTCCCATGGTATTAAAAGGTGTTTAGGTTAATTAAAATTAACTTAATATTTAACAGTTTAACATTAACGTGGTTATCTTCAGGAAATACAAAGACTTAGATAGAATAGCAGGTTTCAACTGTGGGTGATTTGGGGATGACCACCACCCCCCCCACAAGGAGACATTTGGTAGTAACTGAAGACATTTCAGATTGTCACAATTGGGTGGAGAGTATTACTGGCAGATGTGCATAGGGCAGACATTACAACAAAACATAATCTGGTCCAATGTCAACAGTGCTGAGGTTCAAATTTCTCAAGGCGAAGAAGCATGTCTCTAACTAATCAGAAACAACATCATCTGAGGCTTGACAGCTCCCCAAATTACCAGTGGTGTGGCCTCCTGAAAGTTACTTAACCTTTTTATGCCTCTAAGTTTTCATCTGTAAAACGTGATGATAATAAGAGCACCTACCTCAGAGTGTTCCAAGAATCAGATGAATCCATTTAAAGTCTTTGGAAAAGTATACCATGCAGATATAAGCATTCAATAAATTTAGCAACCTTTATTCCTCTCCTCCCTAGGTCCTACCTAGTCTTGCATTTGGAACACAGAAGATGCTCAGGAAATGTTTACTAAATGAATAATGCCTGAACTTCCTGGGGAGGGCACAAATGGGTAGACAGACACGTGCTCTTTATTTGGGAAAAAGAAAGCATAAAGCTAGAGATGAAATTGAAAGGAAGCAATTGCCCACCTAATCACATCTCTCCCTCCATGGAACACTTTCAATCTTTAAGAAATGTCTTTCTGTTTCAGTCCTTAGGACACACTCTCCTGTAACCTCCTTGATGCCTGGTTTTCCTTTTTGTCCCTTCTGACCAACTTAAGATCCGCAAGTATATAAATGAGATGGTATCTTCTTTGAACCCCTACCATCATCTACCCTATGTTAGTAATTTATGTACTTATAAGAGTCTTCCTATTAGATTGTATAGGCTTTCCATGGCCAGGAACAACACTTGATTCCATTTTATATAATCCAAGGGGCCTAGAAACCTCAGTAATTATCCACCCCATGCCCATCATTTTATAGATTAGGCACAGAGAGGCTAAGTGAATTGCCAAGAGTCAAGGTCATATTGTAATAGGCACAGCTGGGATTAAAACTCTGATACATAGTGGATACAGAGACTCCAAGTTCTACCCAAGTGCAATCACATATGAAAATTATAGCTGTGGTAGAGACCATTTTTTTAAATTAAATTCCAGAAAACCTCTGCAGGAATTATAGATATAGTTATTTGACAAAGCAAAAATGGAGGGAGAAATAGGCCCAAACTTCAAGCTCCTTTTTTTCTGCTAAAATTACACCTTAAACACTCCAACTGCTTTGTATCTTAATATTTCTTAATACCTTTTAACAACAAAACTTATTGAAATGGTCAACTAACTGTTAAGTCAGTGATGTCAGGCTTAATTTCCTTTAAATGGTCCCATAATTGTTTTGAGTAACAGAAAATCTCTTATTTGGTAAGTTAAATAGGTCCACGGAATCTTTGATGATCACCTTAACAAATTCGTATCTTAAAAACTCAAAGACCAGTACTTTCAAATGATTCTATGTGGCAAAAAAAAAGTGGGAGCGCAATTTGGATTGTGTGTACACAACCTTCCGCAAACCAAAGGCTTAAAATCATCAAGCACAAACTACATTAAGACCTGAGATAGAAGAAATTTTATTTTATTCTGTTCAAGTGAGAGAAAGCTGCTCACTGATTAGGTTAATCTAGAAGTTTCTCTGAATGTTCCAAATTGATGCAAAAGAAAGCAGCGAATAAGAAAAAAAAAGAGTGTAACGCAAGCAATGTGAAGAAGCGTGAAGTATAGTGCAATGCCTTGATACTTAAGCAATTACAGATCAATAAACCTAAAAGTATCCTATGTCCATAAAGTACCGTTTAAAAAACAAACAACTTCCTTTGTGGTGGTGATTTAAGTTATCAGTGCAAAAGCATTCTGGCCCAATACGAATAATAAACACTTAGTGGGGACGTATTTTTAATTATTTTACCAGCCTATAAAAGAAACGTAGACATGAATGTAGTAGTTCCAAAAGAAAAAAACGCAGTTTCTGCTTCGTCAAGTTCAAGGGCAAAACTGTTACCAGTGCAACAGAATCCTCTCGACTTCAATGTTGGAAAAAATGCGAGCACATAGTATCTTTTTATAAAGGCAACAATTTGAGTTACAAAGTAATAACGGGGAAGCCAAAACAGTTTGACAGCCCGCCATAAGGACCGCCTCAATCATGAGTCACACAATGCCTGCACCACTTATAATAGTAATTAACGCACAAGTCCCCTAATTAAATTCTAAAAGGGTGAGAATGCTTTAACTAAGTTTACAAGAATTGCTTTCAGCTGGTTCCCCACCCCCAAAGAAAGGCACACACGCGTAATTACGCATCTCCCCGCAATCCCTCCTTCCAAGATTCCCTGCGGCCTCATCTACCGCGGAAGAAAATGACACCGGGGAACTTGTGAACCCAGAGAGGGCTAGCCAAAGTGGGAGCACACGATTGAAGGAACGAGAGAAGGCAAACGCACCCATCTTACCTGCTAAGATTCCTCTCTACGTCTTTGGTAGCTTTAGCTTCCAATTCTCTGAAAAAGAAAAAGAGAGGGGCGCTTGAAACGGAGCTGCTGCCGCAGAGACTAGCTCCGCGGCCCGTGAGGGCGGGGGGAGGGGAGGGGCCGGGGGACCCCGAAGCTGCAGGGCTGCCGCCGGCCTGCGGTTACAAGGGGCCGACGACCCCCGGCTCGATCCCAGCGGCCCCGGGGCCCGCGTCAGAAGCGAAGCAGCCCGCGCCCCAGCCCAGGCCCGAGTTCTCAGGGACGCCCAGCCCGCCGCCACCCGCGATTGCTGGCCCTGCAGCAGCGCCCGAGGCTCCTCCCGCCGGAGGAAGGCCCCAGTGTCGCTCACCTCATGTGTGTAAAGTGCACGAGCAAGTGGGGCGCGGCGAGTGAGGCCGCGAGCCTCAAGCCCTCAGTAGCGCCGCGGGGACAGGCCCAAGCTGCCACGCCAACGCCATTTTCTACACCGACCCGCCGCCGCCGCCGCCGCCGCCGCCGCCACCGCCGCCGCCGCAGGCCCCAGACCGGAAGTGAATGCTCCGTTCTACAACCTTTTCCGGGGCGCAGCGGTCAGCGGCCTCAAGATGGACGCCTTAGCAACTGGGCCAGCAGACAGGGCAAGCCCGTGACGACTGCCAGGTCGCTGCGCGCTGCCCCTCCTCCGGGCTTCCCCAGGGTAGGGAGGGGTGGCAGCCGCCGAGACGGCTCCCAGGGTACTGGGGATCCGTGAAAGCCTGAGTCCAACTTGTGTTGCGGCGCCGGTTCCGATCTTACTTGAATCCTTCCCTCCTCCTCCTCCACCTCCTCCACCACCTCCTCCACCACCTCCTCCTCCTCCTCCTCCTCAGCTGCGACACCAGTTCCCTTTCCTGCTGCTCGGCCCCTCCCCCACCGAACCCCCCCCCCCCCGCCACACACACACCCGCGCGCACACACACATCCCGGCGTGCAAGCAGACACACAATCTCCTAAACTGTAAATTCTGTCTCTGCAGCAGCCTGACGAGCCCCCACGGCTCTGATTATGTTTGACCTTGAGCCGGTTATTTAATCTCTGTTCCTCTGCTCCCTCCTACGACAAGCAATTCATATCCGAGTGGGACTGGCAGGGTTTAAAAAAGGTTTTTTTCAACCAAATCTGACAGACTCTTGGACTCAGCCATTACATTTGCATGGGTTCCTGTCTAGAAGATAATCTTGGATATCTGCAAATATTTCATCATCCAAATATGAAGTCCTGGCGTTGAGGATGGTGGTGAAACAAGTGTAAACGGCCACAATGTCCAACATGATGAGGGGACAGTAAAAGCTGAACACTGGTATTCCTTATGAGCCTGATTTTCAACCTTTTTTACCTCGTGGCACACGTAAATGAATTACTAAAATTCCGTGGCACACTTTCAAAACATTTTTGCGCATATGACAGGAAAAAAAAAGTACAATTTTGATTGATTCACCCGGGATGGCTGCTGTCATTTTTTGTTAATTGAGAATCCAAGGGAAAATAGGTCAGTGCCCCTGACTAAACAGTCAGGTATTGCACGTTTTAAAAATTCTGGCACACCAGCGTACCTGTTACAGCAGGGAGTAATTGCCTGGAGAAAATAGTTGCAATAAGTGAAAAGTCAGGTTCCAAGGTAGCTCATACCTAAGAAACATACAGATACTTAAGATGATACCTATTTAGACATAGTAAGTACACAAGTATAGATAAAGTAAGAAAATATACACACATGTAGATAGAGAAACAAGGTAGTTTCTCATCAACAAATAGATTAGTAGATATACAATGTACACACAGGTAAATACCATTATATAAATATATTTGTGTGCATTCTTTCCATCCTCTCACAATGCTTATTGTCCTAATCTGAATATGATTCTTCCTCTGTGCTTAAAATCAATTTTTCTTTCTCAGAAAGAACGGATTTCTTTTTCATCCCATTTTCCTCATTCTGAACTAGGTCCTTTCACTGGCTTTAAATCGTGCCCAAATATCTTCCATTAAAAGGAAATGGAACCACCTGACTGTCCTGTTCCTATCTTCTCTCAGGAAGATGTGTGATAAAAAACTTAATGAATGAATGAATGAATGAATGCACAGAAAGTCCTAAAGCATGTACACCAGAACGTTTTCTTCTCTTAATGCATCTGGCTTTTTCTGTTTTCTTATACAATTAGAATGTAAAAAAAAAACCCTAAAAAATCAGGTTTATAAAATGTAAAATGCAGGGAGCACCAAGTAAGTGCTAGTGAATTATCTTTTCTTGTTATCATCCCTACCCTCAATTCAGCCATACATATATTTGGCTTAGTTTTCTTTTATGGTTTTTTCTACTTAAATTTTAAAATTATACCCCCATATTTCTTTAGGAATTAAAAAATATGAATCACAGTATGCATTCATACCAGGTTTATGAATAATTTTCCACAATAGCATAAGGCAATAAAAGCAGTAATCAACATTTGCACAGCTCTCAAGATTAGCTGACTTTTTAAGAAAAAACTTGACTTAGCTTTGAATAACTCAGTGGTTTTTAACTGGAGCAACATGTCCCCTCCTTGTCCTAAGGGACATTTAGAAATATCCAGGGTTCTTTTGTCACAACTGGATGTTACTGATATCTAGTGTGTAGAGGCCAGGGATTCTGCTAAACATCCTACAAGGCACAGTCCCCACAAGAGTATTTGAATTGAAATGCCAATAGTATGCAAGACTGAGAAAACCTGAAACTAATTCCCAGCCTCAGGGAAGCCAAGAAGATATGATCTCTTGAAGATTTTTCCAAAGTGTTTTGCCATGTCCCATACGACACTTCCAGGGTTACATAATGAAGTCTTGCTAATCAGTTTTTAATTATCTCTTACTTAAACTGGGTGCATAGGAGTAGGTCAAAGAAGTGTGACAACACAATATACGATCAGAAATGATTCCTTAGCAGGAACCTACTAAGAGATCTCTTGTTATCCTTTTTCTTTACTAAATAGTCTCTTCTATTGAATATTTTCTATCATTATACAAACATGCTCTTGTAATTTCCACTAAAACACGCACACAACAAAACAAAATTTGTTGATGTCCTCTCCAGCTTGGTTTTTCTGCTTTCCTTCCCAGCAAATTGAAAAAAAGTGTTATACAGAAGCTGCTTGCAGTTGCTTACCTCCCTTTTCAGTTTACTTTAACCTGACATCCCCGCTCCTACTACAAAATTTCTTTTATCAAGATCAAAAATGACCTCGAAGCTGCCAAACTGGGTGGTAATGCTTCTGTCCTGATCTTGATTTCCTTTTTAGCTGTATTTGCTACAACTGGCATTCCACCTTAAGAGAGACTCTTTCCCTGGCTTTCTTGACAGCACATTCTCCTGAATTTCTTTCTCCCTTTCTAACCATTCCTTTTTTTTTTTTTGTATCCTCTACCTAATAAATGTTGGAGATTCCTCAGGCTCTATTCCAGATTCTTCCCTTTTTCTTTCTACAGTCTCTTTTGGATGGGTGATCTCATCCATTCTTTCACATTTAAATACTATTTAAATGCAGGTGACCCTCAAATTCATATCTTTAGCCCACATTCACCTGTGTACTCCAGAATGCCAAAATGACAATTCACCCATGCAACAAATATTTACTGAGCACATACTACATGCCAGATAATGTGCTAGGGCCTTGTTCTCTGGCACCTAGGAGGAACTATTTGGATGGATTAAGTCTAAGGGGGCAAACAGGTTTTTTGGTGTTTTTTTTTTAAAGCAAACTGTAAAGTGTATAACTAAAAACTGAAGTTCACAGAAGGAAAGGAATGTTGTTTAAGAAAGTATAGAACAAAGGAACAGCTTACATAGATTGTGTGGTCAAAAACGGTTTCTTTGAAAATGTGAAGCTTTAGGTTGAGGGGCAGCCAACCTGAGACACTGCGGCAGAGAGGTCTCAGGCTGGAGGTTTGACTGTTGGGTCCTTCTTGTTGACAGAAACAGACTTAATGCTTTAGATCCACTGGAACCACCATTTTTATTTTACTTGCATAAATTTGGGGGAAAAGAACAGAAACAATTCTTTATAGAGTAACGGGTTTCATTAACACACTTCATTTAAGTAAGCAAATACCATGTTCTACAAAAAAGCATATACCCTAGATTAAATAAATATTAGAATTTTTGCAGGTCTAGTGGTTGAAGTCTACAGTTAGAGAATTTAATGTACTTGACATTAAATGCTTTTTCAACAGTAACTTTTATGGGTTGGTTCAGGACGAACCTAAAACCATCTCAAGATTAAGTTCTTATTTCTTCATAGTAAACATAATAAGAAATATAGGTTGCACAAATTTAAATTTAAATAATATTTTTTCTCCATTTGTCTTTCTTTCTTGGGTTCTTTGTTCCTGTGCTTTCTGGAGTCACCAGAAAATACATGTTCTCCAACCCTCTACTTATTTTACTGAGAAGAGTAAGCAACTAACCTAATACCTAGGAAATTATGTACTTGAAAGAAGATGGTTTCTTCTCCTCCCAGGATACCATCATGAGATATGTATGTAACTTTTAGGTAAAGCTCAGTAAAAATATTTTTAAACTTAGAAGAATTTCCATAATAATGTAAAAGTGAAAATTGAGACATGAACATGAATAAAATTTCCTGGAGAATGTTATTTGTTTTAACTAAAATTTATATGGTACAAAATGTGTGCCAGTTATGCACATATTAAGTACTTTACAAATATTAACTAATCATTATTATTGTCCTCACATAGTTCTACGAGGTGGGAATTCTATCCCCATTTTAAAGATGAAGATAATTAACTTTCCCGAAGTTAGATAAATAGTACAGTAAAGCTAGGCATTTGGTTCCCAAGCCCAGGTGGTTTACAACTACTACATTGTAAACCACTTTTTCACAATCATATTGGACCCTGCAGCCTCTTTGACAAATGTTTTATTCCCAAATGATAAACAGATAACATAATCTACCTAACATATAATTTCAAAATATATGTATAATAACATGTCTGATATGAAGGAGAAATGAGAGAAAAGAATAAAAAAATAAAGTGTCTTTCACTAGGTAAGTGCTTGGGGATGGGCTACACTGGAAGCCTCAGTCAGGTAGATGCTGGCCCCTTGGTGTAGAATCACTACTACAAATGCAGATCGACACAGCAATGTCACATTGATTATTCACATACCGAGACCTGTGGTGATGTTAGAGATGTAATTTTTCTGAAATATAGAACAATGCCCAGTCAAGTTCTGGACAACTAGGAAACAATTCTCCCTCAATTTATGTTGAAGTTTTATTACTGGAAATTTCAGGGCATATTACAACTGCAAAACTAAGGTGTTAGGTCCTCAGATAATTATAAGCATACCTTTTATCTTGTAAATGTCCAGTGAGAGGGGAAATTCTCCATTTTGTGGGACTATTCCTGTCCATCAACCATGGTTAGCATTGCCCCACACATACTTCTTTGTGACAACCAAAAACATTTCACTGGTTTCCCCAACCCCTCTGAAGAGTAGTGGTAAAATGTTACTTTATTGACAGCCATTGCTGTGGAGTGAGAAGAGTGGAGGAATGAGTCCTAAGAAGTCCGATACTCCAGTGAAGAAGATAGCAAGACAAGAAGAAAAACAGGGTAAGGCTGGTATAATGGGGCCCAATTATGCCTCCCAGACTGACATGTCAAAACTTTGCCTCCTTATTCCTTCTCTACTCCCACTGCACACAAATGTCCCCGAAGGGACCATTTCCCCCAGGTCAGGAATAATACTACCAGTCACTAAGCTGTCCCAGCCAGAAGACTAAGGGTCAGTTTCAACTCTACCTTGCACCTTATCCAATCCATCAATAAGTTATTTGTCTCCAGAATTCTTGTTTATTCTTTCTATCCTCTATTTTTCTACTGTACACCCTGAAAGCTCCACAGTTTCTCTCTTTTCTTCCTCTTTTTTGATGTTGTGGTGTAGTTTACATACAATAAAATGCACACATTTGAAGTGAAAAATTCAATGAGTTTTGACAAATAAATAAACCCATGTGACAGTTGCTGCCATCAATATATAGAACACCCCCATCATCTCAGAAAATGTGTTTAGGTCCCTTTCAATCACTAACTTGCTCTACCCAATGCACACACCTGATACCCGGAAACCACTTTTCTGATTGGTATTTCTATAAATTACCAGTCTGCTCAGAATCTTATACAGGGTGGGGCAAGAGTAGGTTTACAGTTGTGAGTATGGAACACAGAGTTTATTCTTATATTATTTATTAGCTGTTGTATTATTTTCCATGTGAACAACTATAAACCTACTTTTGCCCCACCCTGTCTAAATGGAGACATACAGTATATATCCTTTTGTGCCTGGCTTCTCTTGATGAACATAGTGTCTGTGAGAGTCATTCATGTATCAAAAGTTCATTCCTTTGTAATACTGAAAAGTATTCCATTGAATGAATGCACAACAATTTGATTCCCATCCTCTGGTTGATTGATATTTGAATTATTTTCAGTTTTGTATATAAATAAAGCTACTATAAACATTCTTATACCAGTCTTTTTTTGTGAATAGCAAACATATGTTTTTATTTCTCTTGGATAAATAGCTGTGAATAGAATTACTGAATCACAGCATAGTGTATTTTTTTTTAAATTCTATGAGAAACTACGAAATGTTCCAAAATGGTTATACCAGGTTACATGTCCAATCCCAGGAAGAATTTTGTTTGCTCTGCGTGTCCTCACCAGTGTTGCACATGTCCACCCTTACCCTCTAAAATCATCCCCCAAATGAAAGCCTGAGAGATTGTTCTTAAAATAAAAAATCTGATCACCTTACTCTTCGGCTTAAAACAATTCAAAGACTTTCCAGGGCTCTTGATTCAAGGCCTGATATCTTTAACATGGTCTGCTGTGTCTTTCCAATGTTATCACCAGTCACTCCACCCAAGCTCCAGACAATCCAAGGTTTTTCTTTCATTTTTCTAAAAGGTGCCCCCGTTCTTCACCCAAACTCTTTGTAACCATTCTTCAGCTCTTAATCCTCATCGCCTACCTTCACTTTATTAGGTCTCCCATTGACATATTCTAAAGGCATATTCTACTTCACAGCATGATCACATCTGTAGAAAGTATCTGCCATTATTTGGTTAATCTTTGATTATCCAGATTCTTTGTAAGCTCCAGGATAGCATGGACCATGTCTACCTTGTCCTCACTGCATTTTAATCACCTAGCACAATACCAAGTACACCAGGATCCTTAATAATATTTATGAAATGAAAGAACGATTTTCCATGCTCTGCTCAACTTCCTTTATTCAAATATTCACATTGACACAAAAATGGTCTTAATCTATTCAGGTTTTCCTGATGCTTAAAATACACCCTGGCTGGTGGGGGCTCAGTGGGTTGAGTGCTGGCCTGTAAACAAAAGAATTTCTAATTCAATTCCCAGTCAGGACACATGCCCGGGTTGTGGGACAGTTCCCCAGCTGGGGGCACATGAGAGGCTACCACACATTGATGTATCTCTTCCTCTCTTTCTCTAAAAATAAATAAATAAAATCTTTTTAAAATCTTGAATGATTCTTGATATGCTATAGAATATTATCTGAACCCTTACTACCTATCTGCCCTATTTCCCAGAATTTCTATTTTGTGCTCCAGTTATACTGAATTCTTAATACTTTCTTGTGTTTTCTTTTTTTAAAGATTTTATTTATTTAAATTTAGAGGGGAAGGGAAGGAGAGAGGGAGAGAAATATCAATGTAGGGTTGCCTCTCATGCGCCCCCTGCTGGGAACTGGCCTGCAACCCGGGCATATGCCCCAAATGGGAATCGAACCTCCACACTCTGGTTCACAGGCCCATGCTCAATCCACTGAGCTACACCAGCCAAGGCACTTTCTTGTGTTTTCAATGCCACTATGACTTGAACAGGTTATTTCCACTGAGTGGAGCACCTCCCTTATTATGTCTACCTACCAAAGTCTGACTTGAAAGATAATTTCAAATATTTCCTCCTTTGACAAATCTTCCCTGAGATTATCTGGACCTCATAGTAATATAGATGGGTAAAAAGATCATACACCATGATCAAGTGGGATTCATCCCAGAGATGCAAGGATGGTACAATATTTGTAAATTAATAAATGTAATATATCACTTAAATGAAAGGAAAGACAAAAATCATATGATCATAGCAATAGATGCAGAAAAAGCATTTGAAAAAGTACAGCACCCATTATGATAAAAACATTTAGCTAAGTGGGAATAGAGGGAGAATTCCTCAACATAATAAAGGCCATATACGAGAGGCCTACAGCCAACATCATACTCAATGGGCAAAAACTTAGAGCTTTCCCACTAAGATCAGGAACAAGACAGGATGTCTGCTTTCATCACTCCTATTCAACATAGTATTGGAAGTCCTACCACAGCAATCAGACATGAAAAAGAAATAAAAGGCATCCAAACTGGAAAAAGGAAGCAAAACTGTCATTGTTTGTAGAAGACATGATAGTGTACGTAGAAAATCCAGGGGAAGGACTCACATGAACAAGTATAAAGGACACATGGACAATAACTAAGGTGGGGGGGGCAGAGATGGGAGGGAGGTGGGGAGCACTGGGGGGGGCAGGGCTGAGAATACAAGAAAGAAAACTGTACTTGAATAAGAGTTAAATAATAATAATAATAATAATAATAATAAAGAAAATCCTATAGACTCCACCAAAAAACTACTCAACCTAATAGGTGAATTTGGCAAAACAGCAGAATACAAAGTCAATATTCAGAAATCAAAGGTATTTTTGTACACCAACAATGAAATATCAGAATCAGAAAAAGAATCCCATTTGATATAGCAACAACAACAAAAAAATACCTAGAACTAAACCTAACCAAGGAGGTAAAAGACCTGTATACAGAAAACTACACAATACTGAAGAAGGAAATCAAGAAAGACACAATAAAATGGAAACATATACCGTGTTCATGGATTGGAAGAATTTACATCATTGAAATGTCCATACAACCCAAAGCAATTTATAGATTCAATGCAATACCTATTAAACTACCAGAGACATACTTCACAGATATAGAACAAACATTTCAGAAATTCATATGGAACCATAAACAACCCAAATAGCTGCAGGAATTTTGAGAAAGAAGAACAAAGTAGGAGGCATCACAATACTTGATATCAAAGTATATTACAAGGTCACTGTAATCAAACAACCTGGTACTGGCATAAAAACAGATACATAGACCAATGAAAGAGAAAAGAGAGACCAAAAATAAACCCAAGTTTCTATGGTCAATTAATATTTGACAAAGGGGAGAAGCATAAAATGGAGTAAAAATAGTCTCTTCAACAAATGGTGTTGGAAGAGTTGGACAGTTACATGCAAAAAAATGAGACTCGAACACCAACTTACACCATACACAAAAATAAATTCAAGGTGGATAAAAGACTTAAACATAAGCTGTGACACCATAAAAGTCCTAGAGGAAAACATAGGCAGGAATATTTCAGGCATTCCATGCATCAACATTTTCACTGATATGTCCCCTAGAGTAAGGGACATAAAGGAAAGAATAAACAAATGGAACCTCATCAAATTAAAAAGTGTCTACACAGCTAAAGAAAACAGCATTAAAATAAAAAGAGAACCAGCTATATGGGAAAACATATTTGCCAATGATACCTCAGACAAGGGTTTGATCTCCAGAGTATATAAAGGACTCACATGACTCCACTCCAGGAAGACAAAAAAAAACAATAAAAAATTGGGCAAAAGACTTGAACAGACACTTCTCCAGGGAGGACATATAGAGGACCCAGAGACATATGAAAAGATGCTCAGCATCACTAGCCATCAGAAACATGCGAATTAAAACCACAGTGAGATATCTCTTCACATCAGTCAGAATGAACATCATAAACAAATCAACAAACAAGTGGTTGAAAGGATGTGGAGAAAAGGGAACCCTAGTCCACTGTTGGACTAGGAATGCAGACTGGTACAACCACTATGGAAAACAGTATGGAATTTCCTCAGAAAACTAAAAATGGAACTGGCTTTTGACCCAGCAATTTCACTGCTGGGATTATATCCTAAGAACCCTAAAACACCAGTCCAAAAGAACCAATGAACTCCAATGCTCATAGCAGCACAATTCACAATAGCCAAGTGCTGGAAGCAACCTAAGTGCCCATCAGTAAATGAGTGGATCAAAAACTGTGGTACATCTACACGATGGAATACTGCACAGCAGAAAGAGGGGCTCCTACCCTTTGTGACAGCATGGATGGAACAGGAGAGCATTATGCTAAGTGAAATAAGCCATGTGGTGAGAGATAAATACCATAAGATCTCATCATTAACTGGAACTTAATCAACAAAACAAGCAAGCAAAATATAACCAGAGACATTGAAATGAAGAACAGTCTGACAGTAACCAGAGGGGAGGTGGTAGGGATAATGGGAGGTAAGGTTTTCAGTAATACATAGGACACATAGACAAAACCAAGGGGGGGGGGCAGTGAAAGCAAAGGAGAGAGGTGGGTTTGGCTGGGGTGGGGAAGAGTGGTGGGGGTAAATGCAGACAACTGTAATTAAACAACAATAAAATAATAGAAAAATAAAAAATAAAATAAATCATACAGATGGGATTCAAGTACCAATATTAAAACTTTATTGACCGTTGTTTCCTCCTATTAAGGTAGAAACTCAGCCATCTCACATGAACCCCTTGAGTATTTAGGGCTGGATCTTTCATGTTCTCATGAGACAACTCACTTTCACCCAGGCACTCCTGGCATGTAAGTCCCATGAGAGCAGAGACTTGTGTTCCGTGTTACATTTTCCAGTACTTAGAGCAGTGCCCAGGAGGTATTAAACATTGAATTAATATTTGTTGAATGATAAGGAATGAATGTTGGTTTTTTTCCAAGTAGTTTTATAATGTGTATCAAGGAGCATCATTGTTCTCCCAGGTTCTTTCTTGTTACCATCTTGACTTCTACCAAGATCTGTCTAGACACTCTTAGACATCTGCTTGGTTTCTTAAAACTGCTGGGTTTTGCTTTATCTTATGGAGGCAAATAATTTTCTTTCAGTAATGCTCCTGTTTGCCATCTGATCTACCAGGCAGCTTTATTGTTTTGTTGAGGGTAAAGTGGGCATTTCTACCTCTTACTAGGTCCCTCAACATTCATTGCTAAAATAATCAGTTATTGTTTCCTTATTTTTTTCCTGTATGGAACAAGCAATAATCACACCCTGCTTTTTCTTAAGAGCCAGCCTCCTTCACTCTCAGTCCATTAATTTTTGTGGAGAAATGTGACAGTGAGCATTTTTACGTTAAAATTTTTATCACCACTGACCAAATTTTTGATAATTTGAACATCAAAATAAATAATTATAGTAAGGGATTATAACCCATTCAAAAAAGTAGAAAACTATATTTCTGTATAGCATACATGTTCATCATTCACTCATTCAGTCAACATTAAATGAAGAACAAGGACTTCCACTTCCAACCAAAATGCAGCAACAAAAACTCTATTACCCTCCCTCTAAAACAACAACAATAAAGACAAAATTTATGAAACAACAGTTTTTAAGACATTGAACATCAAATAATAAAAAATGGTGATCTTAGAGAGACAGGAAACAAAGTAGGTGAACACTATTTCTCTAGATCACTGCTTGAGGAGAGTTTCCAGGCAATGGGGCAGTGGTATGGAAGGAGAAACCCAAGCAGGGTAGGCTTCCTAAGTAGAGGCAATATAGCTGAGAGTCTGAAGAGATCAAAGTGGCTAGAGTTCACAAATCAGAGTCCCAGAGAGGAGAGAACCACACAGATGGAAAACTCCAGAAATATGCTGAGGGTCATGCTTGGATCTTTAGCTGAGAACTCAGTAGTGCATGCATATCATAAAACTACATATCCATATTGAGACTCCCAGCTAAGATGGAGGCATAGGTAAACACTCTTTGCTCATAACTACAGCAAAAATTACAACTAGACTGCAAAACAAATTTCATCCAGATTTGTCAGAAAATTGAGCTGTATGGAAGTCTGACAACCACAGATTTTGAAAAGCCACGTTCATCCAGACTGGTAGGAGGGGTGGAGATGCAGAGGCATGGAGAGGTCCAGAGGTGCAAAGAGGCAGCAGTACAGGTGGTCCCACATTCATGCATGATGGATAAAAATGAGGAGGGATACCTCAGGAGCAAGAGATCCCAGCCCCAGATCAGACCACCCAGACCAGGGATCCAGCACCAGGAAGATAAATCCCCATAATGTCTGGCTGCAAAAACCAGTGGGGGTTGGGGCAGCAGAAGAAACTGTAGGGTTCTCAAGATACTGCTCTTAAAGGGCCTGCAATGAACTTAGAACTCACGCAGACCCAACTTCTTTGGGATTCAGCACCAGGGCAACAGCTGGAAGTGCACAAGTGCCATATGGGGAGAAGGGGAGAAAGTGAAGTGACTGGCAAGGGTGTGAGTGCCAGGGAAACAACTTCCTCTCCAGCAATCTCCAGAGGCCAGGTGGTGGCATTTTTCCCTCTCTGAGCCCTCCCTGACACAGAGCCACAAAGCAGTGAACTGGGCTGTTCCCCTCCCCCTGTGACTACCTAAGACTCTTCCCCACACAATTTGCAGGTGCCTTTTCTACAATAGGCCACACTACTAAGACAGGAAGTCAAAGTTGCTCTACCTAATACACAAAAACAAACACAGGGAGACTGCAGAATTGAGGAGACCAAGAAATATGACCCAAATGAAAGAATAGAGCAATCTCCAGGAAAAGAACTAAATGAAATGAGATAAACAACCTATCAGCTGCAGAGTTCAAAACACTGGTTATCAGGATGCTTAAAGAAATCATTGGGTACTATAACAGCATAAAAGACTCAGGCAGAAATCATAGTTACATTAAATAAAAATAAAGAAAAATCCACAGGTAACCAATAGTGGAGGGGATGAAGCCAAGATTCAAATCAACAATTTGAAACATAAGGAAGAAAAAGGCATTCAGTAAGAACAGCAAGAAGAAAAAAAATTTTAAACACACAAAACAAGAGTAGATTAAGAAGCCTCTGGAACATCTCCAAATATACCAACATCCAAATCATAAGGGATGCCAGAAGGAGAAGAGGAAGAGCAAGAAATTGAATACTTCTTTGAAAAAATAATGAACGAAAACTTTCCTAATTTGGTGAAGGAAATAGACATACAAGTCCAGGAACCTCAGAGAGTCCCAAACAAGAAACCCAAAGAGGACTGACCCCACCAATCTTGGCATTAGTAATTAATGCCAAGAGTTAAAGATAAAGAGAGAGCCTTAAAAGCAGCAAGAGCCCTGGCTGGTGTGGCTCAGCAGATTGAGTGCTGGCCTGTGAACCAAAAGGTCGCTGTTTGATTCCCAGTCAGGACACATGCCTAGGTTGTGGGCCAGGTTCCCAGTTGGTGTGATTCCTCAAAAGAAACTTTGCAGGCAGAAGGGACTAGTGAGAAGTATTCAAAGTTATGAAAAGCAAGGACCTACAACCAAGCTTACTCTACCCAGAAAAGCTATCATTTAGAATAAAAAAGCAGATAAAGTGCTTCCCAGACAAGGTAAAACTAAAGGAATTCATAATCACTAAGACATTATTACATGAAATGTTAAAGGGAACTATATAAGAAAAAGAAGATAAAAATTATGAACATCAAAATGGCAATAAATGCACAACTATCAACAACCGAATCTGAAAAACTAAGCAAACAAGAACAGAAACAGAATCATAGACATGGAGATCATCTGGAGAGTTATCAATTGGAAGCGGGTAGTGGGGAATAAGGGGAAAGGTGCACAGATTAAGTAGTACAAATTGGTAGGTACAAAATACACATAGGGATATTAAGAACAGTATAGTTAATGAAGTAGTCAAAGAACTTATATGTGTGAACTATGGACATGAACTAAGGGAGAGGATTGCTGAGAGGAATGGTAGTACCAGGTGGAGGAGTGCAAAGGGGGAAGTATTGGGACAACTGTAGTAGCATAATCAATAAAATGTATTTCAAAAAACATTGAGGAAAAACCACACAAAAGAATTAGAAAGAACAATATCTAGAGCTCAGAGAGAACTTAGAATCATTTCTGTTCCCATCAACCAGAGTAGAAAACCCAGGGCATTGGGTGAAATACCCAGGAGGATTTTGCATCACTACTGGGACAAATTTAGCTATAAACAAATGCTGCTTTTGTACTGCCCACAAAGCTTAAAAGAAACACTTAAAAGTTTCTAACTGGTAGGTACAAACCCTTCACATTCTCACACAACCAAAAGGAGAAGAATAACCAATCTAAAATCAAAAAACAACCAGAAGCACCAGAAAATCAAACTGCGTGGGACTCCAAAAATCAAGGAATTAAACAAAAAAATCAGCCAGAACAACCAGACCAGTAAGAACCCATGAGGCTGTGCAGGCAGGGGCCAGCTCAGAAAAAGCGTGGAGAGGCCCTGGAACTCACAGCTGGGGCTGGCTCAAGGTGAAACTGAGACTCAGAGCTGACTGTGAACTGCAGGGATTGCCATGGTGGGAGAAACTCCCAGTCTCACATTAGAGTTAGTTGGAAAGTGTGCTAGAGACCAGCAGGCAAGCTGCACTGTTCCCTCTCTGGCCCCTCCCTGACAGGCAGTGCAGCAGTGCAGCAAAGACGGGTGGTTGCCCTGCCCTGGTGAATATGTAAGGCCCTGCCCTCTTACAACTTATGAGGTGCACCAAGACAAAGAAATATGGCCCAAATGAAAGAATAGAGCAAAACTTCAGAAAGAGAGCTAAGTGATGAAGAGATAGCCAACCTATCTGATGGAGAATTTAAAGACCATATGATCTCACCTTTAACAGGAACCTAAACAACAAAACAAACAAGCAAGCAAAATGTAACCAAAGACACTGAAATAGAGAACAGGCTGACAGTGACCAGAGGGGAGAGGGGAGGGAATTTCAGGGGCAATAAGGGAGGGATTTAGAGGAACCTATATAAAGGATACATGGACAACTGAGAAGGGTGGAAATGGGAGGGAGGGGGAGGATAGGGGGTGGGATGGGATGGGAGTAATAGACAGAAAACTGTACTTGAAAAATAATTAAATAAAAAAATGGGAAAAAAAAAGACCTGGTAATCAAAATGCTCACAGAACTGATTGAGCTTGGTCAAAAAATGAAAGAACAAATGAATGATACCCAAAATGAAATAAAGCAAAAATATTCAGGGAACCAACAGTGACAGGATGGAAACCAGGACTCAAAGCAATGAGTTTGGAACAAAAGGGAAAAACATCCAACCAGAACAGAATGAAGAAACAAGAATTCAAAAAAGTGAAGAGAAACTTATGAACTCCTGGAACAACCTGAAACATTCCAATATCCGGATTATAGGGGTGCCAGAAGGAGAAGAACAAGAGCAACAAATCGAAAACTTATTTGAACAAATAATGAAGGAAAACTTCCCTGATCTAGTGAAGGAAATAGGTTTCCAGGAAGTCCACAAGGCCCAAAGAGTCCCAAAGAAGTTGGACCCAAGAAGGAACACACCAAGGCACATCATAATTTCATTACCCAAGATTAAAGATAAGGAGAGAATTTTAAAAGCAGCAAGAGAAAAGAAGATAGTTACCTACAAAGGAGTTCCCATATGACTATCAGTTGATTTCTCAAAAGAAACCTTACAAGCAAGAAGGAGCTGAAAGAAATATTCAAAGTCATGAAAGGCAAGGACCTACATCCAAGATTACTCTATCCAGCAAAGCTTTCATTTAGAATGGAAGGGCAGATAAAGTGCTTCTCAGATAAGGTTGAGTTAAAGGAGTTCATCATTACCAAGTCATTATTATATAAAATGTTAAAAGGACTTATCTAAGAAAAAGAAGATAAAAAATATGAACAATAAAATGACAACAAACTCACAACTATTAACAAATTAACCTAAAAGAGAAGAAAAACAACAAAAACAAAAATAAGCAAACAATGAGAACAGGAATAGAATCAGAGAAATGGACATCATATGAAGGGATTTCAGTGGGGAGGGGGAAGGGTGGAATAGGGGGAATGTACAGGGAAGAAGAAGCATAATTAGTAGGCATAAAATAGATGGGGAGTGATAAAAATGGTACAGGAAACAGAGAACTGACAGAACTTATATATACAACCCATGGACATGAACTAAGCGGGGGAGGGTGTGGATGCTGGAGAATTGAAGGGGCAGGCCAGAAGGAGGATGGGGGGGGGGGGGATTGGGAAAATTGTAATAGCATAATCAATAAAAATACTTTAAAAAAAAAGAAACAAAAAAAGTTTCAAACTATTTTCAGGTGACTTGACTACATCCCAGTACAAAACCTAACAACATTTATATGAATACAAAAAGATTCAACACCAAAAAAGATAAAACTCACAATTGCAGAAGAAAAGACTAGAGAACTTGAGTACATAACAACAGAAACTATCTAAAATAAAACAGATAAGAAAAAAGCTGAAAAAATAAATCAAGTATCAGTGAGCTGTAAAACAACTTAAAAGCCTAATATATAGCAATGGTCAGTGTGGCTCAGTTGGTTGGGTGTCATCCCACTAAGCAAAAAACCACAGGTTTGATTCCAGATCAGAGTACAAACTGGGACATGCCTCAATTTGTCCCAGTTGGGATGCATATGAGAGACAACTGATCTATGTTTCTCTCCCTTTTTATCTCATTCCCTTTGCGTTTTTCAAAAAGATGAAAGAGACAGAAAGAAAGAAAGGAGGGAGGGAGGGAGGAAAGAGAGAGGGGGGTACACGGGGAGGGAGGGAGGAAGGGGAGGGGAACAGAGGGGAGGGGGAGAGAGAGAGAAAGAAAAAGAAAGAAAGAAAGAAAGAAAGAAAGAAAGAAAGAAAGAAAGAAAGAAAGAAAGAAAGAAAGAAAGAAAGGAAAGGCTAATATATGTTCTATTAGAGTCCCTGAAGGAGATAACTGGGGAATAAAACAACTTCTTGTAGAAATAATAGTAAAAATGTGTTCCAAATTTAATGAAAACTATAAACTACAGACCCAAGAATATCAACAAGCCCCAAACACACACAAACACACCCCATGAAGAAAGTGACAACAAACATAATTAAATTATTTAAATACAATGATTAAGAGAAACATCTTAAAAGCAGCCAGAGAGGAAAACTTGTTATAGACCACAGAATAAAGAGCCAGATGACAACAGACTTCTTGTTAGAAAGGGCAGGCAATAAAACTTAACAATATTTCAAGGATTTAGGGGGGGGGAAGTACCTAGAATTCTGTTACTTGCAAAAATACTTTCAAAATTAAAGATGAAATAAAGACTTTTCAGAATTAGATAATTTAAAAGAACTGTCAGCAGCAGACCTGAACTACAAAAATAAATGATAGAATTAAGTCCTTCAGACGGGAGACAACGAGATGAAAATTTAGTTATATAAAAGAATGAGGAAGGCCCTGGCAGGTGTAGCTCAGTGGATTGAGCTCGGGCCTGTGAACCAGAGTATTGCGGTTTGATTCCCAGTTAGGGCACATGCCTGGGTTGCAGGCCAGTTCCCAGCAGGGAAAACATGAGAGGCAGCCATACATTGATGTTCTCTCCCTCTCTCCTTCCCTTCCCCTCTAAAGATAAATAAATAAAATTTTTTTTAAAAAAAGAATGAGGAACACTGCAAAAATGGTACCAATAGGTAAATCATAGATAAATATAAAAAGCATTTCCCTATTAATTAAATGTTATTAAAATATAATTGTTTAAAGTGAAAATGAGAAAAATGCATACTGTGGCATTTACAACATATGTAGAGATAAAATGTAAGGCAATAATAGCTCAAAATCTGGGAGGGAAAAAATGGATGTATTGTTGTAACATCTATTTACCAAGCTGTATATACTATCGCTTGAAGGAAGACTATGAGTTAAGGTAGATGTTGACTATAATTTAAAAATGTGTATGTAAACCTTGCAGCAACCACTAAAATAACATGATAGTTAGGTATATCTTATAAGCCAACAAAGCAGTAAAATGTTATAAGGTAAGGGCCCAACTTTGTTTCTTCGCATGTGGGTATTTAATTTTTTTGTTACCATTTGCTGAAAGACTGTCATCTAACTATTGAATGGTTCTGACACCCCAAAAAGCAGCAAAATAGAATAATAAAGATTACTCAATTAAGTGCCTTAGGGGAAGAAAAATGAAAAGGGGAACATATAGAAAGCAAATAGTCAAATAGAAATTTAAAATCTACTAAGTCACATCTAATGTAAGCAGTCTAAGCTTCCCAATTTACAGTCAGAGACAGGCTGGATGAAAAGAAAGGTCTAACTGCATGCTGCATGTAAGAAACTTTTATTAAATTCTAAGACACAAATAGGTTAAAAGCAAAAGGAGGGAAAAATAAACTAAGCCAATAGTAATAAAAAGAAAGCTAAAGTGGTTATATTAGTATCAGACAAAATTGATTTTTGAAGACTATTTCCAGGGAAAAAGTTTCAATTCATCAACAAGGCATAACAATTCTAAGTTTATGCGGCTACTAGAAGAGATTTAAAATACAGCAAAAGTGGTATAACTGTAATAAGAAATGGACAGATCCACATTTGTAGCAAAAATGATTTTAATACCCTTTTCTCAATATTTGCTAGAACAAGTAGACAGTAAATCAGTAAGAGCATACAATATATGAAAATATTGTCAGCCAACTTGAGTTCATTGGCACTCCATACATTAACTGCAGAATACACGTTATTTTCATTCACATGCACAACATTTACCAAGATAAACAATATTCTGAGTCATAAAACACATTTCAATCAGTTGAAAACAAATCTCATCATATGCAATATATTCTCATGCCTCAGTGGAATAAAATTAGAATTTAAGATCAGAAAGAGATCTGTGAAATCCTTAACAATTTGGAAACAAAATAGCACACTTTTAAATAATTCAAAGGTCAAAGGAGAAATCAAAAGGATAATTAGAGTGTATGAACAAATGAAAAGGAAATTATGACATACCACAATGTGTAGAGTGTAGCTAATGCAATACTTAAGAAGATATTAATAGCACTCCAAATATCTATATTAGATCTCAAATCAACAATCTTAGTTTCTATCTTAAGACATTAGGAAAAGCAAATGAAACCCTAAATAAAGGGAATAAAAGAAATAATAAAGACCAGAGTGAAAAGAAGTGAAACAGAAAATAAAGAAAAATCAGTAAAACCAAAATTTGAGATTAATAAAATTCATAACTTTTTAACCAGGAAAAGAAAATGGAAAACACAAAGCAGTGATATCAGAAATGAATGAGGTGGTATCACTACAAATTCTGTAGATACTAAAGAGGCAAAAAAAGGAATATCATAAACCAGTCTACGTAAAAAAAAAATTTAGTAACTTACATAAAGTACAAAAATTATTTGAAAGACACAAATTAAAAAAAAATCACTCAAGAAGAAATAGATGACTTGAATAAGCCTATATCTGTGTAAACTCTTAACTTTGAAGTTAAAAACTTTTCCCTGAAGTTTTCCCTGAAACTTTCAGGGAAAGTTTCTTTCCCTGAAAGAAAACTCCAGGTCCAGATGGCTTCGCTTATCCTACCAAATATTTAAGAAATAAATAATACAAATTCTACCAAACTCTTCCATAAAATTAAAGAGAAGGTATTTTTTCCCAGTTACTTCTATGAAATTAACATTACTCCAGCACCAAAGACTACGACATTGCTTTTTTAAAAAGGAAAACCACAGATCAACATCTCTAATAAACATAAATGCACAAATTTTAAAATTTTGCAAAAAACCCCAATCATATATGAATATGGTGATATTTCACAACCAGGTGGTGTTATCCCAGAAATGGAATCAATGTAATTTATCATAAAAATCTAAAGAGGAAAAGCAATATTACCATCTCAATACATGGAAAGAAAGCTTTTGACAAAATATTCACTTCTGACTTAAGAAACAAAACATCATAGCAAACTAGGAAAAGAAGGAAACTCCCTCAACATGATGAAGGCATCTACAAAGGTTTTAAAACTAACATCATACTCAGTGATGGAATGCTGGATATTTTCCCTCTAATATGAGGAAAAAGACAAACATGTCTGCTCAGACCTTTTCTATCCACCATTGTTCTGGAGGTTCTAGCCAGTGCAAAAGCATGGAAAGAAAGAAGTACAACTGTCTTTATTCAAACATAGCACTTCATCTATGCAGAAAATTCTATGGCATCTACAAATGAACAGTACTAGATTTAATAAGTGAGTTTTGCAAAGTTGTAGGATATAAAAGAAATATGCAAAAATCATTTGTCTTTCTATTCAATAGCAATAATCAATTGAATAAAAGCATTAAAAATCATAACCATTGTCAATAACCTAAAATTTAAATACTTATAAAGATAAATTGGACAAAAATGTGCAAAGCCTAAATATACACTGAGAATTACAAAATACTGCTGAGAAATGTAAAGAATAACTAAATCAACTGAGCAACATGTAATAACTAAATCAACTAAGCAACATATGTTTATGGATTGGAAGACTCAGTATTCTTAAAATGTCAGCTCCTTCCAAACTATGTATGGATTAAGTGCAATAATAATAAAAATCCCAGAGGGCTTTTTTTTGTTTGGTAAAAATTGATTCTAAATGTCATATAGGAGTGCAGAGGACATAAAACAGCCAAAACAATTTTGAAAACGACCCAAATTGGAGGATGTAGACAATTTCACTTCAAGACATTACAAAGCTGTAGTAGTCAAGACAGCCTGGCACTGGCGTGGAGATAGACAAATAGGTCAATGTAGCAGAACAAAGTCCAGAAATAAACGTATATACATATGGTCAATTTTATTTTCAGGAAAGAGTGCAAAGGCTATTTAGTGAATCAAAGATAGTCTTTTCAATAAAGTTAGCTGAATATTCATATGTTAAAAAATAGTACCTCAAACCATACCTCACATCATGTACAAAAAATTGACTCCAACCAAATCAGAAACCTAAATATGAAAACCCAAACTATAAAACTTCTAGAAGAAAATATAGGCAAAGCATTTGTGACCTTGGGTTAGGCAATAATTTCATAGTAACCAAAATCATAATGCATAAAATATCAAATTTAAGAGCTCCAGCTTTTCATAAGACCCTGTTCAGAGAATAAAAGGACAAGCCACAGACTGGGAGAAAATATTTGCAAAACACATATTCGATAAAGAATTTGCATCCAGTATACATAAAGGAAACACAAAACTCAATAATAAGAAAACCTATTCTTTAAATGGGCCAAAGACTTGAACAGACACACCAGTAAATAAGATATATACATACTTAACATCTCTAGTAATTAGGAAAACACAAACTAAAACCACAATAAGCTACTACTGCGCACCTGTGAGAATGTCATTTATCAGTGAGGATGTGAAGGAACTATAGCTGTCATACACCACCGGTGGGGATGTAAAAATTATTCAATTACTTTGGAAAGTCATTTTGATGGTGTCTTAAAAAGGTAAGCACACATCTGCCATATGATCCAGTCATTACATGCCGAGATACTTACCCAAGAGATATGAAAGCATTTGTCCATACAAAGACTTGTGTATGAATATTTAGAGATGCTTCATTTGTAATACCCCAAAACTAGCAAATTATCCATCAAGTGAAAAAGAAATATACAAATTGGCCTATATCCAAATCATGGAATATTTTTCAGTACATAAAAGAAAAGACCTATACAGAATATGGGATGAATTTTAAAATAATTATGCTGATAAAAAGGACTCAGAGAGAATGTACAAAGTGTATGATTCAATTTACATAAAATTCTAGAAATGCAACTTATTTTACAGCAATAGAATTGGTGTTTGCTTGGGGTTGGGGAAGATTCAGGGAAATGCAGGAGGAAAAGATTACAAAAAAGCAGGAGAAAACTTTGGGGAATGATGGCTAGATTTATTATCTTGATGTGGTGATGGTTTCACAGTTGTATATTTATGTCAAAACTTACCAAACTATACACTTTAAATGTGTGAGCTAATAAGACTGTTTAAAAAAAAAGTTTGATGAGAAACAAAATATTTACATAATTCAAAAATACTCTCTACAAATACTTATAATTTTTTTAAAGTTACTTTCATCAGAGAAGCCTGACAAGGACCCCCTTAATGGAGTGGTCAAAGTGATCATCAGGACTGAGACACGTGGAACCTCAAACCAATTAAACTGTAGGGCACTCTTCAAAATAACTGGCTGGTTATTTTTTTTTAAATGTTAAGATTCTGAAAGTTAAGGAAAGATTGAGGAACTGTTCCTGGTTGAAGGAGACCAAAGAGACATGAAAACTAAAAGCAATGCTTGATTCTGAACTGGAATTCCTTTGCTAAAAAGACATTATTATGATAATTATGAAGTCTGAAGAGGTCTGAAGAGTAGATGATATCAATGTTAATTTCCTGATTTCAATCATTATATTGAGAGTTACCTGGCTTGTAGGAAATATTTACTAATATATTCTAGTGTGATGTGGCATGTATTTGGGTCTGTTTCCAGAATGGATTTGTAGTTCACTCTAAATCGGCTCAGGAAAAAAGTTATTTTTCTGTATTTCCAACTTTTTTGTTAGCTTATGATTGTTAAAATATGTTCTATTTACCCATTTGTTCATGTGTTTGAGAGGTCTGTGACATAGATTCCTGGAAGCAGTCTAGGTGGGTCAAAAGACATAAACATTTTAAAAGGTGATAAATATCACCAAATTGCTTTTCAAAGAGATTATACCAATTTATACCCTTACCAGGAATTTCCAAAATCATCTGTTTTCTCTCCTTCATTTTGGGCACTATTATACACTTTCTCTTTTCCAACCTGTTACCTCATTTTAATTTGTATTTCTTCAGGTACTAGTGAAGTTGAAAAACTTTTAATAATTGTTTATAAGCAATTTATATTTCTTTTTCTGAACTACATCTTTATATTCTTTGTCCAGTTTTAAAGGTATTCATATTTTCTTTTTAATTTTTTTTCAGATTTTATTTATTTATCTTCAGACAGAGGGGAAGGGAGGGAGAAAGAGAGGGAGAGACGCATCAATGCATGGTTGCCTCTCATGCACCCCCTGCACTGGGGACCCTGCCTGCAACCCAGGCATGTGGCCCAACCAGTGACACTTTGGTTCGCAGGCCACTGAGCCACACCAGTTGGGGCATTCTTTTTTTTTATTTATAACTATTCTTTGTATGTTATAGAAATAGTGTTGGTTTTGTTTTGGTTTTTTGGTCTGCAGTCTGGATTGTCAAACACTTTTTTTCTAACTTGCTACCTTTTAACTTAGTATGTGATATTTTTATTCTGTGAAGCTATTTTAAATTTTATGTAGCCAATTTTTCCTCTTTAGTTTCTGAGTTTTGTGTCTTGCTTAGAAATATTTTTTCCTATTCAAAATTATGTGTGTATACACTTTTATATTTTCTTTTTTCTTGTTTTGTTTATTTACATTTATATTGTTTATCCATCTGGAATTTACTTGGTGTAAGGAATCAGATTGGCATCCAGCTATAACTTATGTTCTTCCAAATGGTTAGCTAATTAACCCAACACTGCACTGTATAATTTTACTCTTTTTATCTTATTTGAAATGTGGTTTTACCATATACAGACATACCTCTGAGACATTGCGGGTTTGGTTCTAGATGACTGCAACAAAGCAAGTACCACACTAACGTGAGTCACATAGATTTTTTGTTTCCCAGTGCATATAAATGTTATGTCTACATGACACTGTCATGTATTAAGTGGACAATAGCATATGTCTAAAAAACAATGTATATATCTTCATTAAAAATACTTTAGTCCTAAAAAAAATGCTAACCATCATCTGAGCTGTCTGCGAGGTGTAATCTCTTCTCTAGTGGAGGATATTGCCTCAATATTGGTAGCTGCTGGCTGATTAGAGTGGTAGGTGCTGAATGCTGGGGTGACTATGGCAATTTCTTAAAATAAGTTGACCACATTGATGGATTCTTCCTTTCATAAACTTTGTAGCTTACGATGCCGTTTGATAGTATTTTATCCACAGTAGAACTTCTTTCAAAAATGGAGTCAATCTACCCTGGCTGGTGTAGCTCAGTGGATTGAGCGCAGGCCTGTGAACCACACGATCGCGTTTTGATTCCCAGTCAGGGCACATGCCTGAGTTGCAGGCCAGTTCTCAGTTCCTGGCAGGGGACGCACGAGAGGCAACCATACATTGATATTTCTTTCTCTCTCTCCTTCCCTTCCCCTCAAAGATAAATAAATAAAATCTTTAAAAAACGGAGCTAATCCTCTCAAACCCTGCTGCTGCTTTATCAACTAAGTTTATGTCATATTCTAAATACTTTATTGTCATTTCAATAATCTTCACAGCATCTTCACTGGCAGTAAATTCCATCTCAAGACACCACTTTGTTTGCTCACCCATAGGAAGCAACTTCTCATCCATTCAGTTTTGATCATGAGTACACTATTCAGTCATGTCTTCAGGCTCCACTTCTAATTGAAGTTCTCTTGCTAGTTTTACCACATCTGTAGTTACTTCCTCCAGTGAAGCCTTAAACCCCTCAAAGTCATCCATGAGTGCTGGAATCAATTTCTTCCCAACTTCTGTTAACGTTGACAGTTTGACCTCTTCCCATGAATCACAAATGTTCTTAATGGCATCTAGAATAGTGAATTCTTTCCAGAAGGTGTTCAATTTACTTTGGCCATATCCAACAGAGGAATTACTGTCTATAGCAATTATAGTCCTACAAAATGTATTTCTTAAATAATAAGACTTGAGAGTTAAAATTACTGTTTGATCTATGGGCTTCAGAATAAATGCCGTGTTAGCAGTCACGGAAAAACATTAATTTCATTGTGCATCTCCATTGAGTTTTTAGGTGGCTGGGTGTTTTGCCAATGAGTGGTAATATCTTGAAAGGGATTTTTTTTTCTGAGCAGTAAGTAAGTCTCAAAAGTGGGCTTAAAATATTCAGCAAACCAGGTTGCAAACAGATGTGCTGTTATCCAGGCTTTGTTGTTTCATTTACAGAGGACAGGCAGAGTAGACTTAACATAATTCCTTAGAACCTAGGATTTCTAGAATGGTAAATGGGCATTGGCTTCAACTTCAATCACCAGCTGTGTTAGCCCCTAAGGAGAGAATCAGCCTGTTGTCTGAAGTGTTGAAGACAGGCACTGACTTCTCTCTATCAAAGTTCTAGACAGAATCTTCTTCCAATACAAGGCTGTTCCATCTACATTGAAATTCTGTTACTTAGTGTAATCACCTTCATTAATTATCACAGCTAGATCTTCAGGATAACTTGCTACAGCTTCTACACCAGCATTTGCTGCTTCATCTTGCATTTTATGTTATGAAGCTGGTTTCTTTCCTCATGAACCAACCTCTGCTAGCTTCAAACTTTTCTTTGGCAGCTTCCTCACCTCTCTCAGCCTTTCTAGAATTGAAGAGTTAGGACCTTGCTGTGGATTAGGCTTTGGCTTAAAGCAATATTGTGGTTGGTTTGATCTTCTATCCAGACCACTAAAACTTTCTCTGTAACAACAGTAAGGCCATTTGCTTGCTTATCATTTGTATGTTCATTTCAGTAGCACTTTTATTTTACTTCAAGAACTTTTCTTTTGCATTCATACTTAGCTGTTTGGTACAGGACTGGCTGTCAGCCTATCATGGCTTTTCACATACTTTCTTCACTAAGCTTAATCACTTCTTGCTTTTAATTTAAAGTGAGAGATGTAAACACGTACTCACTTGGACACTTAGGTGCCATTGTAGGGTTATTAATTGGCCTACTTTCAATATTCTCAAGGCATAGGGAGGCCCTAGGAGAGGGAGAGAAAAGGGGGAAAGCCAGTTGGTGGAGCAAACACACACATTTTTAAAATTGTTATAATTGTTATAATTGTATATTGTATATTGAAGAAGTAGGCATTTCAAAGAAACTTGGAGCAACATGTTTTGAGATTTGAATGGAAATAAATCTCAAAGCAGAATGAAGTGCACTCACAAGGAGGAAGAAGTGCTACACCTTCATTGAGAGCCTGAGGTTAAAACTTACCTTCCTAGGCAAAAAGACAATTACTTGGAATACAAAAGGGAACGACTTTCTGTTTATCTAATTTTTCTCTCTTTTTAAAAAAATTGTTGTTCAAGTACAATTGTCTCTACTTTCCCTCCCCCACACCAGCCATCCCCACCTCCCACCCTTGAACCTACCCCCCTTTGGCTTTGTCTGTGGGTCCTTTATACATGTTCCTTGATGACCCTTCCCCATTTTCTCCCATTACCCCCTCCCACCTCCCCTCTGGTTACTGTGAGTTTGTTCTTAATTTCAATGTTTCTGATTATATTTTGCTTGCTTGTTTTGTTAATTAGGTTCCACTTATAGGTGAGATCATATGATATTCGTCTTTCACTGCCTGACGTACTTCACTTAGCATAATGCTTTCCAGACCCATCCATGTTGTTACAAAGGGTAGGAGCTCCTTTTTTCTTTCTGCTGCATAGAATTCCATTGAGAACACACTCATTAATTGAATAGGTTCATCATAATGGCTATAGTTTGTGGCCCCCTAAAACAACTGCAATAGTAACATCAAAAATAACTGAGCACAAGTCACCATAACAAATGTAGTGCTAATAGAAAAAGTTTGAAATATTGTGAGAATTACTAAAATATAACACAGAAGCATGAAGTGACCAGATGCTGTTGGAAAGAAGGTTGCAATAGACTTGCTCAATGCAGGGTTGCTGCAAACCTTTTATTTTTTAAAAAATAGGGTATCTGCAAAGCACAATAAAGCAAAGTGCAGTAAAACAAGGACTGTTTGTGCTAGCTTCTCAAATGTATTTGGGTTTATTTCTAGATCCTAATCTGTTTTGTTGGTGTGCCTTTCTCATCATGTACTAGGACAAAACTTTCTTCATCAGTGTAGCTTTATAAGATGCTTCAATACATCTTAGGGTTAATCCCTCTTTATTACTTTCTTTTTTCACAATTTCCTGGGTAGCCTCACTTGTTTATTTTTTCATGTGAACTTTAGACTCCATGAGTCTACTTCCAAAAAACCTCATCATGTATTTTTATTGATGTAAAATTAAACATAAAGGTTAATTTAGAGACAATATACACCTTTACACCATTAAATCGTCTAATCAATGAGCAAGGTATGTATTTTCATTTGTTCTTTTGTACTTTCATGTTCCTTCATTTTTTTGTTGCTGATTTTGTCCAATGTTTGTTGGTGCTTTTTAAAATAATTTTGTCTATTTTGCTTTCAAGAATTAAAAAAAAAGATGCTAGTGATTTTGGACATTAGTTTTTTTTCTAATCATATTCTTAGATTGTCTAGATATGCAATTATATTACCTGTAAATAATCATCATATTGCCTCCACTTTACAATTATCTTTTCTTTTTTAAATATATTTTACTGATTATGTTATTAAAGGTGTCCCATTTCCCCCCCACTATTCTCCTCTGTGCACAGCCCCTCCCACCCACCGCCCCCCCCATCTTTAGTTCATATCCATGGGTCATACATGTAAGTTCTTTGGCTTCTACAATTCCTGTACCATTCTTAACCTCCTCTTATCTATTTTGTACCTATTTTGCTACTTATTCTCTGTTCCTTTCCCCCTTTCCCTTCCTCCTCCTTCCCCCTGCTAAACCTCCATGTGATCTCCATTTCTGTGATTCTGTTCCCATTCTAGTTGTTTGCTTAGTTTGTTTTTGTTTTGGTTAGGTTCAGTTGTTGATATTTGTGAGTTTGTTGTCATTTTACTGTTCATATTCTTTATCTTCTTCTTCTTAGATAAGTCCCTTTAACATTTCATATAATAAGGGCTTGGTGATAATCAACTCCTTTAACTTGACCTTATCTGGGAAACACTTCATCTGCCCTTCCATTCTAAATGAAATCTTTGCTGGATAGAGCAATCTTGGATGTAGGTCCTTGCCTTCCATGGCTTTGAATACTTCTTTCCAGCCTTTTCTAGGCTCTATGGTTTCTTTTGGGAAACCATCCGATAGTCATGTGGGAACTCCTTTGTAGGTAACTATCTCCTTTCTTCTTGCTGTTTTTAAAATTCTCTCCTTATCTTTAATCTTGGGCAATGCAATTATGATGTGCCTTGGTGTGTGCTCCCTTGGGTCCAACTTCTTTGGGACTTTGAGCTTCCTGGACTTCATGGAAGTCTATTTCCTTTGCCAGATTGGGGAAGTTCTCCTTCATTATTTTTTCAAATAAGTTTTCAGTTTCTTACTCTTCATCTTCACCCTGTGGCAGCCCTATGACTCGGATGTTGGAGCATTTAAAGTTGTCCTGGATGTTCCTAAGCCTCTCTTTATTTCTTTGAATTCTTGTTTCTTCATTCTGTTATGGTTGAATGTTTATTTATTTCTTCTGCTCTGAACCATTAATTTGAGTACCATCACTGTTGGTTCCCTGTATATTTTCCTTCATTTCACTTTTCATAGCTTTCACTTTTTCCTCTGTTTTTTGACCAGACTCAACCAATTCTATGAGCATCCTGATTACCAGTGTTTTGAACTATGAATCTGATAGGTTGGCTATCTCTTTGTTGCTTAGTTGTATTTTTTTCCGGAGATTTGATCTGTTTTCATTTGGTCCATTTTTTGTTTTTGTCTTGAAGCACCTATTACATAGTAAGGGGTGGAACCTTAGGTATTCACCAGGTCAGGGCAACTCACTTAGCTGTGTTGTGGCGCTGTATGTGAGGGAGGGATCTGAGAGGGAACAATGCCACTTGTTCAGCTCTTTTTCGGCTTTCAATCACTTCTGCCACTACCCACAAGCAAATTGAGCTCTTCTGGTGCTCATTCCTGGGTGAGTGGGTTTGTGTACATTTTACAACCTTCTGGGTCTCTCCAATGAAGTCTCCTGTGAGGCTGGGATTTTTCTTCTGCTGCCTCCACCCTCATAGGTTTTTTTTAGAGGTTTTGAGGCTTTGTTTCCCTGCATTGGAACTCTGGGTTGCATAGTCTGTCTCACACCCCAGTTGTTTCTCCTGCTTTATCTGCACATAAATGTGTGACCACGTGCTCCGACAGCCACCACCTTGCCACACAAGTCCTCTCTGCATGGCTGACCACCTCTGCCCTTTCTACTGGTCTGGATGAATGTTTTTCTTTTAACTCCTTGGTTGTTGGACTTCCATACAGTTTGGTTTTCTGTCAGTTATGGTTGTTTTTGGTTTTTAAACTTGTTGTTTTTCTTTTGGTTGTGCAAGGAGGCACAGTGTGTCTACCTATGCCTCCACCTTGACTGGAAGTCTACACTTTACAATTCTTAAACTTATATTTTAACCCTGTACATCTAGAATAATGTTAAGTAATAGTGGCAATGTTATTTTGCTTATCTTGTCCCTGATTTTAATAGAAAATGCTTCTAGTATTTCAACCTTAAACATAATGCATTTTTAAACTTATACATTTTTTATCATGTCAATATTGGATATTGATGTTTATTAAATACCCAGTTAGTCTCTTGAAAGGGCCAGATAGATATTCTCCTTTAACCAGCATTGAGTTCCTCTAATATCAACACAGAGTTTGAACAGCCAGATTGGATGGCTCAAATTGCAGACCACTGTACTCAGTATAGTGTGGCCTTGGCAAGTTTCTTAGCCTCTCTGTGCTCTAGTTGCCTCTTTTATAAAACAGAGTCAACAACAGCACATAGCTCAAAGAACTCTTGCAGGATATGAGTGAATAAATATGTATAAGGTCCTCAAACAGAGCCCTGTTCATAGTAAATGCTCTATAAGTATTAGTCATTGTAATTACATTCTTGGAATAACCCCAACTATAGTGCTGAGCTTTTCTTTTGTTTAAATAAACTTAATTATTTATTTAAGGAACTATAACATACATTTAGAAAAGCACAAAGCTGGATGAACTACTACAAAAACAATTACATGTGTAACTAACTTCACCCCAGAAAAGTGCTCTCCCAACAGCCCTGCCCACTAAAACCCACCACCCTCATGGCTAACAGGTTGTGATGTATTATGATTTTAAGGTGCTACTGGTTTCTGGTTTGTGTATCAATATTATACTGTAGAAATTGCATTAGAGAAGATATAAATAAATGGAAGGATATCTGGAAGACTTTGTATTGTGAAGATGGCAGCACCCCTCAAGTTGATCAAAAGATTTAACACAATTAGTATTGAATTCCAGGTTTATTCTTCATAGAAAATGACGAGCCAACTCTAACATTTACATGGAAATATAAAGAATCCAGAACAGCCAGAATCATTTACAAAAAGAACAAAGTTAGAGGACTTTTCTTGATTTCAAAAGTTACTACAAAACATTGTATTTAAATGGTCTGATACAGACATAAGGATAAATATATAGATAAATGGAATAGAATTGAGAATCCAGAAATAAAATCTCACATTCATGATGAGTTGATTTTTAATAAGGATGTTACAATAATTCAATGACAGACTGAGTAGTTTCTTCAACAGATGGTGGGTGGGACAACAGGATAGCCAAATGCAAAAGATTGAATTTTGACCCCTTTCTCATGCCATGTACAAACGTTACCTCAAGGTGGATCAAAGGCCTAAATGTAAGAGTGAAAACTGTAAAACTCTTAGAAGAAAACAAACATAGGTATAAGTCTTTATAATCTTGGATTTGGCAATGGTTTCTTAGATGTGACACCAAATGCACAAGCAACAGCAACAAAATAGGTAAATTAAATATATAAATTGAACTTCATCAAAATTAGAAACTTGAGTGCATCAAAGGGCACTACCAATTAAATGAAAGGACACTCCATATAATAAGAGAAAATATGTGCAAATTATATATTTTATGAGGGATCTGTATCTAGAAAATAAACATAAGAAACTCTTACAATGCAATAATAAAAAGACCTATGAGGTTGTACATGTTCAAGCCATGTACTATGAAAAGTAGAGACATTTATTGGAGAACATACAATGTTGTATATTGTATATTCTCCAATAAATATTGTACAATGCATAATATACATTGTACGCAGGACAATGACCCCTCAGGCCTCTTCAGAGAAGGGGTTTGGGACCTCACACAGCTCTCCTAATCACCATTAGCTGCTCCATTGTATTTTCTTGAATCTCTTCAACAGTCTAAAATTCCTTCCTTTTCAAAGGTGATTTTAGCTTTGGGATAAGCCAGAAGTCACAGGGTGCCAACTATGGGCTGTAGGGGGACTGAGTCACCTGGATGATTTGATGTTTTACCAAAAAACTCTGCATGAGACGTGATTCATGAGTGGGCATATTATTGTGATGAAGCTGTCAATCAACAGTTGCCCATAGCTGCAGGCTTCTGAATCATCCCAATGGTTTCCATGGAGGAATGTTCAAGCTTAACCCCAAATTTGTTGCAGATTCATTGCTTTATTTCCTCAGTCATTTTGAATGTGACTGCCACACAGTACACATGTTCACTCAATGGCATCTACCAGCTGCATTGACTAGCACAGTGAAACCATCATTGTTCACATATACACATTCCAGTCCACTCTCCTTGGCTGCCAGATTACATTTATGTTCCTCAAACTATTCTTGTTATATTAACAATGACTGGACTTTTTCCAGACAGCCCTTATATAACCCAAATAAGAAATGTGCAAAGGATCCATATGGACATTTCTTCAAGGAAGATACACAAAGAGTTTTCATGAGTTTCAATCACATGAAAACATGCTCAACATCATTAATCATCAGGGAAATGCAAATGAAAACCAAAAGGAGGTATCACTTTACATTTATTAGGATGGATATGATGAAAAAGACAGCTAGTAACAAATGCTGAAAAGAATGTGTAGAAATAGGAATCCTCTTACACTGCTGGTGGGAATGTAAAATGGTGTAACCACTTTGAAAAACAGTCAGGCAGTTTCTCAAAAAGTTAATCATAGAGTTACCCTATGACCCATCAGCTCCACTTCAAAATGTATACCCAGGAGAAATGAAAATATATTCACACAAAAACTTGTAAATAAATGTTTTTAGCAGTTCAACATAATAGTCAAAAGTAGAAATAGCTCAAACATCCATCAACTGATGAATGCATAAGTAAATGTAATATATCCATTCAATGGAATATTATTTGGTTATAAGAAGTATCAAAGTACTGACATGTACTATAATATAAATTAATTTTGAAGTCATTATGCTAAGTGAAAGAAGCCAACAAGAAAATATTGCCTATTTCATATTCCTTTTATATGAAATAACCAGAATAGGTAAACCTAGAGTCATAAAGTAGAAGAGTGATTGCCTATGGTTGGGATGGGGATGGGGAGATGGGGGGAGTAGTTAAATGGTATTGAGTTTTCTTTGGGGATGATGAAAATGTTCTAGCATGGATTGTGGTGGTCTCTGCACAACTCTGTAGGTATACTAATTCATACTTTACATGTATGAATTGTGGCATGTGTGAATTATATCTCAATAAAGCTGTTACAAAAAACATGGCAATTTCACATGGTCCAATATAGGAAACCGTTCTGCATGGTATGGGCCCAGACAGGACCCACACCACAGATAGGTTCTCCTGTGGGGAATCAGGCCTGCATTGTACCTAGACTGCTTTGAGACTTGCTTTTGCTAAAACTCCTTCACCCTGGATTGAGACAGAAGGTGCTTATTGTAACTTCCTAAAATCCATGCTAAACCTTCCAAGGATGAATGTAACCAGCTCAACCACTTTTCCCTTTGCATTTGCAAATATTCTTCTGTGATGTGATTAGTGGCACCATCTCCTTTGTTTTCTATAAAAGGTAACCACCTAAAGTGAACCTGTACATAGTAAATGAGGACCATCATGTAATGTGCCCAGAAAAAGAAATAAAGGCTGGTTACAACAAGGGACTAGGCTTTTCTCCTCTTGAGATAAAAGCCATGCTGTCCCTTTTCCTCCACAGGACTCCATAGTCCATGTGAATTTCTCATGCCTCATCCACAATGTGGCAGACCCCATGAGCCAGGGTCCACATCAGTCCAATATAATATTCTATAATACATTAAATGGCAATAGCATACTGTGGTATGACTTGAAGATCAGATAGAGTTTACCTACAAAGCTGGGAAGAGGAGGGGAACTGGAAAGATTCCCAGTGCATGAGAATATAGGAAAGGAAGCAATGGTTGGTTTAGTGGGAAGCTTGCTTGTTTGTTTAGGATAGGAGACATTTGAGCCTGTAGCACAAGAGGACAAGAAAGAACCAGCAGAGTGGGAGACACTGAAGAAGTAGGAACAAAGTTAATGAATGGACTCCAGAGTCCAGGTGGAAGAAATCACCTTGGAAGGAGTTCAGGCTCTCTTCCACAAGACTTAAAGGGAGGAGGCAAGTATGAGTTCCGGCACTGATTAAGTTGATGGTGCAGAGATCTTGTTTCTTCTTTCTGATCTTCATTTTCTCTGGAAAGAAGTGAAGATTATTTATGAAAATGGATGAAGAGGGAGTGGGACGGTGGGTCTGAGGAGAGGGACAAAATTAGAAGAGCTTAGTAAGCAGAGTGAGAGAGGAGGAACTGAGAGAGGAACTCAGGCTATGAGGAGGAATGAATTCTGCAGTGGCAGGCAGCTAGACAGGACTCCTGATGTTTCCCCTTCACTCCCCTGCAGCCTTGTTTGGAAGATACCTCCCCCTGAATCATCTCTGCTTCAGGCCGCACAGCCCCCATCCTTTCAATGTTTCTCATACACTTTGGCTTTGAGACTCTCACTCTGGACAGTCTCTCTGCACTGGCTGCCTTTTGGCAACCTTCCTCCCAGAACTAAATGTTCTTTCCCAGTAAGGGCTGATTCGAGTCTGCCTCCCAGTTCTGGGACCTATGTTTTTATTAATTCTGGTCAGCAAGATTCCACTTGGCACCCTCCTGGCACTAGATCAGTGACAAACAAATCCAAAGAGCACAGAGAAATCTGCCTGATAGATAACATGTCAGTCCCCCTTGTTAGCCACAGGAGAACATGGGGTAGGACAGTGGCTTGTCAAAGAAACTAAAACAGGTGTTTCACATGTTGTTGAGTGGAAGATATCTAAAGATATCTAAAGGTATGGGGTTGGGGGTCAGAAATGAAAATGCATATGTGGGATACTCCTCACAGCCCACATCTACTGGGGAAGGCTGGTCAGGTAGGCACATCACCCATCACCTTGAACCTAGTTACTGAGCACAGCCAATCAAGACCCATAGCCCATTAGGGTTCAGGAGTATAATGGGAGAAAGCAGAGTGTGAGGCAGCCTTCAGGGACAACTTTGACTCCAGCTATGGCCAGATACTGGCATTACTTCTGGTCAATTTTTCTGGACACCAGGAGGCACAGAGTCTCTTATTCTAGAAGGGGCAAGACAAAGTGAGGTAGATCCCACATCCAGATATAGACCTAAGCCTGTCTCTGCTACTTATTTGCTGTGTAACACTAACATTTGTCATATTGCTTAGCTTCTTGGTGCCTCAACTTTCATGTCTGTAAAATGAGAATTAATAAAATCTATCCCTCAGAGCTGGCTATTAAATAAATGGTATGAGTGGCCCTCTAGCACATTGCTTTCTTGTCCATCTCTGGGCTTTCTGTATTTGTTACACCCTCAGAAGCACATTTGACACAACCCAGCTGTGTCCGAATATCCCTGGTCACCCTCCAGGTCTCACTTGGCCCTTGTCTGCCTCCAGCCAGCCTTCCTGGATTGGGTGACCACCTCCTGTAGTCACACAGTGCTTATCATGGTCACAGGACCACATCACAGCTCTTGACCTGTCCTCTTTCCCTTATGTTGTGGAGGCAGGAGCAGTACTTTGCTCACCATTGAATCCCCAGTTCCAGGTACACAACAGGCAATAAACAAATACATGTTGATGAAATGAAGTTTTGAAGATAAAACGAGATAATAAATGTTTAGCCCCCAGTTCCAAAACCACATTAGCTAGGGAATAAAAGTAGGACCATGAAAGAATACTTGTCCACCTTCCACCCTTTCTATCTGTTCTTTGACTTTGCTTAAAATTCTCACCAAAGATTGTGGGAAGACCCCAGGGAAGAGTGTAGACACTCTGGAAACTGAATGCATAGCTTCCAATCCTGGCTCTACCACTTACCAACTCCATGATTCACCCTATCAGTGCCCCAGTTTACTCATTCATAAAATGAGTCATAAAGGTGCTAAAAAATTAAATAAACTACTATTGACTAAATGCTTGTAACAGTATGTGGACTGCAGTAAACACCTGGTAAGTGTTTAGTAAGTCTCTGAAAAATGCTCGGCACACTAGTCCTCTTGGCTTCCCTGCCTGTTCTTTTTCTCCCACTCCAGCTGCCTGTCTGTGATGATCCCCAATACTGTCAGTGCCAATAGTGGCACCTAATCCAATCTTGTAGGGTCCCACCTCTGTACATGAGTTAGATTGCAATCAGCCACACTCTTATGATTACTGCAGCTATGCTTTTCACACTTTAATGAATTGAATACTTATGACTCCACTGAAGATTCTGTGGATTCTGATTTGGAATCTGGGGCAGACCTGAGACTCTGCATTTAACAAGCTCCTTGGTGATGCTGATGCTGTAGTCCATGGGCCATATTTTACTTAACAAAGATCTAAACAATAAAAACTTGTTTTTCTCACAAATCTGTGAGAAACAAGCATAGTAGAAAGAGGGCTAGAAAGAAAGCAATAAAAAGATACCCAGACATAAGTAGTTCCTGCCCTCGTTTCAACATTTTCATATTGTCAGGGGCTGTGTCTCCGTGGTTCTCTTGGTCACAAAATAGCTGCTTCAGCTCTAGCCATTAAGTCAATGATCAAGGCAGAAAGAAGGGGCATGAGTAAAGGGGAGGACCAGCTCTTGAGTGTGTTTTTCATAGACAAAAGCAAAGCTCTGCTTATATGTCATTGGCAAGAATGATTTCACATGGTTACTACTAGCTTCAAAGAAGGATGAGAAGGTATTTGGGCACAATCCTACTCCAAATAAAATGAGGAACAATGGGAGGAATAGATATGAACTAAGCAAACAACTGGCAATGTTAGCCACTGTCTGTTCTTATGTCCAAAGTCATGTACACACCACTTCTTGCCACTCTCGGATTACAGGATTAATAAAATAGTATATGTTCCTTCCTCTAGGAGTCAAATCTATGACTGAGGGTGATGGTAAGAGGATCATCTGAGGGCTGGTCTCAGAATCAACCCTCACTTCTGACCCATTATCTTTGATCAGAATAACCACTTTTAGTATGAGTTCTTTCCTAGGAAGCTTTCAAACTTTTATAAACATAAAGAGAACAGTGAACTTCCCCTGCCTCTCTGCTTCCATTAGCTCTTCCCTTTCTAGAGGCAACAGCATAGTGATTCTGCATTGACAAAGGTACCCCACCTCCACTCCCACCCTCATTCACTAATCCCTATGCTTTGGTAAAACCAATGAACCCCAAGATCAACCCTGAACCAATCAGTACACCACTTCTCACTAGACTACTAGTGATTGGTTCAGAGCCAAATCAATCATCAGATTGAAAATTAGAAACATATACTTTGCACAAGGAACAGATGGCAAAAATAAAAATTCTTTTGAATCACTTAATGTCCTTGGGAAATAAAACACTCTGAGATGGGAGTATCCATCTTTTATTCTTTTAACCCTTTTATTTATAGCACCGTTATCTATCTTTTATCCTTTGCATATTATTAGTCTCTTTAGCATTTTTGGTGCTATCATCAGAGATAAAGACAGCAGGCCTGGAGTCCCTCAGAGATCTGCTGGGCTGCGCCCCACCCTTCTCACCCTATAACAGCTAGCATTACCAGTCGACAGGCAGCCAATCTGGTAATGTGAGACCTACTACCCATAAGGGGCCTATCCTCCTTGGGGACATCAGGACATATTAACAGGGGTGTTTTCAGGGAGTGACTCAGGTGGTGGTTTCCCAGGCACTGTGACACCTGAGGAGTCATGAAAGCATATTTATGGGGACAAGAATTGAAATTTAGCTTGGCACCAAACCCCACCAGTTAAACCAATCACCAAAGCTAAATAAGCCAGTAGAGCTTAAAAGAGTCAATTGAGTGCCTTTGCTCAAAGTACTAGAGAAACAGCCTTGCTCTCCATGCTGAATGTATGGATGGCCATAGCTTTAGGAGCTTCAGGAGGTCCCCTTGAAATCACTAGGAGGTTGATCTAACTGAAAACACAGCCAACTATGAGGGGATGAAATAGAGAAATGGAGAAAGAAGAAAGACACAACTTTTGTGACCCACACAAACCATGCTTGGACCATTTTTTTTGGTGATGTCATAAATGTTCTTCCTCAAACTAAGCAAGCTTACCCTAGGCTTCAGTGATGGGTTACTGGAACACCTAACATAGGCACACATCATTATTTGGGGTAATTACAGGCATCGGTTCCAGCATCAGACAAACTGGAAGTTGAACTCCCTTCCCACACTTGCTAACTCCTTGGCCTCACTTCCAAGAGCTTCCATTTCTTCAGTTGCAAAGGGGAAACAGAAACTCAGCCACGGGTTAAAATGAGAGGCCATGTGAAGTGCTGAGCAGAGGGCCTGACACACTCCGGTACAAGGGATGTCATTGTACTTTGTGCTTTTTTCCTAAATCAGATTGGGTGGGGCCAGGGGTGGGGGAGTGGTAGTGGGAAAATGAAGACAACTGTATTCAAACATTACTTAAAAATGATAAAAAGTAAAACAAAATAAATTATAAAAAAAAGTCTTTGGGGCCCCAATAGCTCACTGGATCTACTGGAAGTTTCAACTCAGTCATGAGAGGGAGCTGGTTCTGAGAGCTGCTCTCAGGTCTTGCCCATGGGTTACTGACCGCACTTAACACTATTGTCTGAGTACATGCTTTTAGTTTTTCAATGTAAGTGGCTTGCCTGCTGTTGCGCAGAGCTTGGACACAGGGGGCCTTGGCTAAACTAGGAGCTCCAGGGCATAGTCCAAATGGACATGTGAGACCACTTTTTTCCCTCTGAGATACTGACACCTTCTCCAATGTTGAAGGAGGTGAGACATGGGGTGAACAGGCCAGTCTCTGGCTCATTGAGTCCTGAGGGACAATTCTGCTCTCCTTGACTTTCATTGTTCTGTCTCCACTTCAACTAAGATACTTGCTTTCTCCCTCCTCCTCAGAGATGACCCAACATATGTCTCAGTACAAACAGATTTTGAAGAACAAAGCCAGAGATCGGGTCATTTCCAGGTTATTTCTGCTTTGTCCCATAACTACCAAGATCCTTCAAGTAAGAGAACATAGTTTGGTTTCCCTCTTGGAACAAGGCAGGGAAAAATCCACTGGAAAAAATTAATAAGTAGCTCACTAAATTATCTTGCCACAGTATGAGTACACTTATTATGATTATTTTTTTCTAGTTCTATTGTCCTTACTATTAAGCAATTATTTAGAGGATACTGCAGTCAGGAATATATTTACTAATTTTCCCTGGGAGAAATACAGCTTTGGCTCAAATCTGAGACCTCTATGATTTGTAGTAAATGGTTTAGTGTCTGGTACTTACTGGAGCCATGATAAATATTAGCTTTCCTCCCCAGGTTTTCACTGAGAACCATTCTGATGAGGCATTAACTACCTTCTAAAGATTCAAAATTTCAGAATTACTTACACAGTATGGTATCATTTGTATAAAAAATTCAAAAGCACATAGACAGCAATAGTATGAGTATTTTATAGAAAAAGAAAACATTTAGGAAAACATTGGGAAGGGTATACTCCAAATACACTGAACAGAAGCAGGTCAGGGAAACCCAGGATTGGCCAGGGCAGCCAAAGGGGACTTTGACTTTAGCTGTTACCCTTTATTTTTTAAGGAGAATGTATTCATGTATTATATGTGCAATTAAAATAATTTGCTGTTGAGTTAATTTACAGTTTTAAGAAGGTGACTCTTGTTGGTGTGGCTTAGTGGACTGAGTGCCAGCTTGTGAACTTAAGGGTCACTGGTTTGATTCCCATTCAGGGCACATGCCTGGGTTGTGGGCCAGGTCCCCAGCTGGGGGCTTGTGAGAGGCAACCAATTGATGTTTCTCTCATACATCAATGTTTCTCTCTCTTTTTCTCCTCCCCTTCCCCTCTCTCTGAAAATAAATAAATAACATCTTTTTTGGAAAAAAAAAGTGGCCAACATATATGTCAAAAGATGCTTAACATCACTAGTTACATGGGAATTGCAAACCAAAACTACAATAAGATACTACCTCACATCTGTTAGAATTGCTATTGCCAATGAGACAAGAAATAAGTGTCAGAGAGACGGTGGAGAAAAGAAAACCCTTGTACACGGCTGGTGGGAATGTAAATTGGCACAGCCTCTATGGCAAACAGCACAGAGGTTTCTCAAAAATTAAGAATACAGCTATCTTATGATCTAGCAAGCTCTCCTCTGGGCATCTACCCCCAAAATTTGAGAATACTTCTTTGTAAGGATATGCACTCCTATGTTGACTGCAGCATTATTCACAGTAGCCAAGACATGGAAACAACATAAGTGTCCCTTGACATGGGACTGGATAAAGAAGATGTGGTACATATATACAATGAAATACTACTCAACACTAAAAAATGAAATGCTTCCATTTGTGACAACATGGATGGATCTTGAGAGTATCACATTAAGTGAAATAAGTCAGATGGAAAAAGACAAGAACTATATGGCTTCACTCATATGTAAAATATTTTTAAAAGGGCAACAAATAAACAAAACCCCAAACTTATAGATATAGACAACAGAATGATGGTTACTAGAGGAGAGGGGATTGTGGGAGGACAAAGAGAATAAAGAAAGTCAAATATATGATGACCAAAGGAGACTAGGCTTTCGGTGGTGAGAACACATTGGAGTGTACAGATGTTGTATTATAAAGTTAAACACCTGAAATTTATGTAATGTTATTAATCAATGTTACGCAATACATGTAATTTTTTAAAAAGTGGAGAGCAGAGGAGCACATAATCCCAAATAAGGATGTTTATTGAGCATCCTTTACCTTGCTTTCTGGTTTTTGGGTCTCTATCATGGGGTTTCCATAACTACATGGTTTTTCTGTTTGTTTTGTTTTGTTTATAAGAAAGGGACAAGGAGTCTTTTCTTTGCAACCTGGTTGACTCACTGCTTCCAGTGTCAAAGACCTTCATTCTTCTGGAAAAGTTCAGACCTCCAATAAACTGCAGGCAGACCCTGCAGAGTATAAGTTTCTAAACAAAAAGGGGAGACTTGTGGGCAATGGAGTGAGATAATCAATAATATTGGTATAAAAGCTAGCCACCTTGAGGTCAGGCTTAACTATCTACACCCTCCAAAGACTTTTCTATTTCCTCTTATGGGACACATTTGAGACATCTCACTCATCTAATCAAATATAGCCTTTATAAGGAGTTCCACTTACTCTTTAGTTGTCTTATCTAATGCTATTGATTGTATCTACCAGGAAACACAAATTTGGAATACTGAAGAATTACCCTACTAAGTTAGCCTCATACAGTCAAAAAGCAAAACAAAGTGCTTGGTGTTATGTAAACCCAGGTTTGGAACTATTACCACCTTGACATCTTGTGTGGCTTCACTTCTATCATTGATTTTTGGTTCCCTTATCTCCAAAAAAGATAGACTAGTCCCCTCTTATTCTTAACTTTACTTTCACAGTTTCTATTACCTATAGTCAAATCTGGTGCAAAAACATTAAATGAAAAATCCCAGAAAGAAACAATTTGTAAGTTTTAAATTGTGTACTGTTCAAAGTAGTGTGATGAAACCTCGTGCTGTGCAGTTTTGTCCTGTGGGGCAGTGAATCATCACTTTGTCCATTGTTTCCACACGGCAGACACTCCCTACTATTTGTTATAGTAGCCATCTCTGTTACCAGATTGACTGCTGAGGTATCTCAGTGCTTATGTTCAAGTCCTCCTTATTTTACTTAGTAATGGTCCCAAAGAGTAGTAGTAGTGAAGCTGCCAATTTTGATATGTCAAAGAGAAGTCATAAGGTGCTTCCTTTAAGCAAAAAAGCAAATATGTGTGCAGGATAAAGATAGTGCATGTTGGGTTTAGCACTCTCTGAGGTTTCTGGCATCTACTTGGGCCTTGGAACATATCCCCTATAGACTAGGAGGGAATTATTGTATTTAAGTAAAATAATATTTATAGAAAGATTAGAATGATGCTTTTGGTTCTCATATCTCATTTATAGGCACCCAATAAATATTAGAGTAATTTTATTATAATAACAATGATTTTTGTGTACTTAGCCACAGAATAGAGAAAGGTACCTTCCTTGAAACTTTTTGTTGAGAAAAACCTCCATTCTTGAAGACTATGGGGTAGGAACTTTTGACTAAATAATTTCCCTTCCCTGATACTTACTATTCTTTCCCCCCTTTAAAATTTTTCTTCGTAGTGTGCATCACCACATGACTGACTTACATGTGAACTTGCCCATCTCGCTTATTGTCTGTCCCTGCACTGAACACAAGCTCTGCGAGTGCAGCAGTTGGTCTCTGTCTTGGTCACTGCTGTGTCTCCAGCAGCCAGCACAGTGCTGAAACAGAATTACTCCAAAAATGTGTTGGATAAATGAATGAATATTTCTAAATTATCTCCAGGTTTGTTGTGTAGGCCCATGGTCTCAGAACATTAAGAGTCTGAGGAATAATACTTGTCGATGTGTGTGCTTTAGCATCCAGTTTATGTGTCTCCTTCATTTGTTCCTGAGCCATGTCCACAACAGATATCTTCTTACAGTATGGTTCAGCCTCAAGTCTTAAATCACAGTCACCTTCTTCACTGTCACCAGAGGGCTCTTTTTAAAGCAATCGATCTGGTCATGTCACTCTCTCTGGAGAAACCTATGTTGCCCTTGATGTCAAAATCCCTATATTACATGCTTATACCAGTCAAGATGCCAATTTTTTTAAACCAGAAAATGTACCTCCAACTGTCTTAAACAATGTGGAAATGATTCCAATAAAGACTCAGAGGTGGAGTAGACCTCATGTCTGAGTTGATCTGGGGGCTCCTTCTCTGTTGGTTTTAGCTCAGTCCTATGTAGGTTTCCTTCGCAGGCTTGAAAACAGAATGCAGCTTCAGTGCTTTCTGGCCTCACTCCTTTATTCAACAATGTCCTGAGGAGGAGAGACCAGTTATCTTGAGGCTCTCTCTTAAGTGTCATGAGCCTTAGTCTAACTTCCCTCTGATCTCATTGCACTGAGTTGGGCCACTGCCCATTTTTAAACCAATCTTTGTCTCTAGGAGATTACTATACACTGAAAGACCTAGGTCTGGATTTCTGAATCAGTCACTGACATAGAGAATGAAATATTATAATGAGTTTTTCAACCAAGCTCCTCACTTTTCTTGCTTCCTTGGAAGCCAAGAGTGGGTGTACCAAGTAGCTTCAGTATGGCAGAGAGAGGATAGAAAATGTAACAAAGAAGGAGTAACACAATCTCCTTCACAATTTATCTTGTAGCATCCTGTACACCATTCCTTCAGTGATCACAATTGTTATTTTGAATAAATGTTAGTAAATGAATAAATGAATGAGTAGGGTTTCACCTGCTAGGGAAGAAAAGAAGGAAGTCCAAAAAGGTTGGAACAGCCTATAGAGCCATTGCTTCTTAAGATTTGTTACAACTAGAGCCTAGGGCAGAGGAGCTAGAAAGAATTTCCAGAAGTTAGACTGAGCATATTCATCAGGATTTTCCAGAGAAATAGAATTAATAGGATGTATACATAAAGAGATTTATTATGATAAATTAGTTTATATGGTCATAGAGGCTGAGAAGTCCAGACTCATAAGAACCAATGGTATTACTCCAGTCTGAGTCTAAGTCTGAAGGACTGAGGACCAGGAAAGCCAATGGTGCAAATTCTAGTCTGAGTCTGAGTCTGAGTCTGGCAGAAGCAGACTGATATCCCAGCTTAAATGCAGTCAGGCAGAGAGAGAGAATTCTTTTTCACCCGGCCTTTTATTCTATTCAGGCCTTCAGCAGGTTAGATGAGACCCACCCACATTCAAGAAGGCAATATACATCATATCATCTAAAAACACCATCACAGTTATACCCAGGATAATGTTTAACCAAATATCTAGGCATCCTTTGGCCCAGTCAAGATGACAAATGAAATTTACCATCACAGTGGGTCTTAGTCAGATTGTGAAAGACCCCAAATGTCATGGTAAAGAGGTTAGACTGCTCTTTAGTCATTCAGTTTTCCCCACATTCATTGATTTCCTACTGCATGGGCTGTGCTGGGAGGTGGGGAGAAGATGGTGAAATGAGGCAGATGTGATCCCTAACCTCAAGGAAGTAGGGGGAGATGTAGACACTGAATAGCTAATTATCCAGATGCTACCTCCTCTGGTACAGTCTGTCACTGTTCATCTCCTAATTTGCCAAGAAGACTGAGCATCACCCTTCTCTCACCCTCCTCTTAGCTCCCTGGGTCCCTTGAAGGTGGTGGTAATAATACAAAGGACCTAAGAGCACTGTCCTAAGTGACTGCATTCACTTATTTAAACTTCAGACAGCTCCAGGCAATGGGCAATAGGATAGTCCCCATTTAACAGAGGCATTAAGTAACTTGCCCAAGATCTGACCCAGTCAGTCCTACTACAGAAGACAGACTCCTAATCACCATGCTATATATGCCCCAATGTGGGTACCACTGTTACCTCCATTTTACAGGTGGGAAGACTGAGTCTCAGCCTAGGATTTGCCTAAGACCACAGAGCTTAAGAGCTAAATCTAAATGCAGGCAATTAACAGAGATTGAACTTCCCATCACAGTTACGTACCACCATTGAAGAGGTCTCTATCAAGGCACCAATAATATTGTAGTGTTCAGTCATTTACATGTCTGTCTCCATTCTCCAGGGGAGAAGCTCCTTGAGTAAAGACTCAATATTTTCCCCTTTGTTTTTTCAACTCCAGCACAGTTTGGGCACTTAATCCAGTACACAAATGTTTGTGAGTGAATAAAATGATTAATGAATAAATAAATAAATGTTAGTGGAGTTCCCAGACCCAGGGTATGTGCTGTGATGAGAAAGATTTAGAAATATTTTTAGCAAATCAGGGGTGTATGTGAGCTTCTGTTTATTCAGCTTCAGAAAGAAACAAAACCCTTGAAAAGAAAGAAAATGGGGCATAACAAGGATTCTGGGCTGGATTCCATGACGTCACCCTCAAGCTGGATGTCTGGACTGATAAACAAATGCTCTCGTGTCCTGGGCCTTGGCTGGGCCAGTTACTTGGCTGATGTCGGGGAGACAGTTAAAGTGGCCTCAGAGCTGGCCTCCACCCCAGGCTTCCGCCTGGGTATCTCTGCATTCAGCAGGTATCTCCTCCAAGGGAAAACCAGGACAGGAAATCACGTTGCTATGGAGATCAGAGAGGCCCTCTAGACACAGGGGAAAATAAACACATTCTTGTTGGACTTAACCCCCACAAAACCAGGCTGGCCTCACCTCCCAGTCTAAGAGGGCCCAGTTTTCACCAGAAATGTTCAGTGGTCTGTCCTAGAAGGGTCCTTGGCATAAGGGCTGAGTGTCAGCTCCAGCTCACTCAGAGTCCCTGGGGGCAGTGTTGCCCCAGAGCTGAAGGAGGAAGCCATTTTGGCTCAGGCCTAATACTTTGCATTCTCCTCCATGGCTGACAAGGACTGACATTTATTTGGTGCTTGTTGGGTACCAGGAACATTCCTACACATTTTATGTGTACTAACTCATTCAATACTTATGACAAAGTATTGAGGAAGGCATTATTGTTATTATCATACCCATTTTACTTATGAGGAAACTGAGGAACAGGAAAATTAAGTGACTCATTCAAGGTCACCAGATAGTTGATAGTGGCACTGGAATTTGAGGCACTTGGAGAGTTCTTGAACAACAGAAAATAGCACTTAAGAACATGGGGTTTTAGAGCCTGCAAAATTGACTGTGTGACCTTGAACAAGTTAATTACTCTCTCTGTGCCTCAGTCTCCCCATTGGTATGTAAGTACAGACCTTGAAGGACGTTTGTTGTATGCTAGGCACTACGTTGGGCTTTGAAAGTACAACGGGAGAGGAGCCAAATGTAGTCCCAGGACCAGGCCAGCTTGAGCAGAGGCAGGTACATTTGGGATAGAGAGAAGTAGCCTCTAGAAGCCCCAAGGTGGGAAGAATTTGGTCCTTCAGGGAACTGGAGGAAGGCCAGAGGGGTTAGACTTTCCATTAGCTTGGAGGCATGGGCAAGTAGCTGTATCTTAGAGGGCTTATGGTACAATTCTCCTAATTGGAAGAGGTGGGGTTCATAACCAGACCTGACTCTGAGAGAAGGAAGTTAGGTTGTATATGCACTGTTGGTGGGGGGGTGCATCTGGTCTGACGGTTAAATCGAACTTGCCTCTTGTTTTTGTATGACCCATGAACTATGAATGTTTTTTTTTAATTTCAAACCACTACAAATAAATCAAAATAATATTATTCTGTGACATGTAAAATTGTATGGCATTCAAATTGCAGTGCCCACCAAGTTGTATTGGAACATATCCACACCCATTGTTAGAGAAAGCCTCTGGCTGCTTGAGTGCTGCATGGCTGAATTCAGTCATCGCCACAGAGATGTACAGTCTGCAAACCCAAAAATACGAAGTGTCTGGCCCTTTTTGGAAGAAAATTGTTGAGCTTTGAATAACACATGTCTGGCTAATGAAGGACAGATAATCCATCAGGACTTTTGAAGAGAAGCAAGGCCACAAAGCAGCAGTTCCCTATGTGTTTATGTTGATGATTATGTGCCAGGCAACCTATGTGTTTTTACTCACCAAGTCCGTAGGTCAGTCCTTCTTTTTTTTATTTTAAAAGATAGTTATTTACTTATTTTTTGCTTTTTTTACACTTTAAAAATTTTAATTATTGTTCAAGTACAGTTTTCTATCTTTTACTTCCATCCCAGCCCACCCCTCCCAGTGCTCCCCAACTCCCTCCCACTTCCACCCCCCTTAGTCTTTGTCCATGTGTCCTTTACATTTGTTCCTGTGAATCCTTCCTCTTTTCCCCTGAAATTCCCTACCCTCTCCTCTCTGGTCCCTGTCAGCCTGTTCTCTATTTCAGTGTCTTTGGTTATATTTTCCTTGTTTGTTTGTCTTGTTGATTAGGTTCCTGTTAAAAGTGAGATGATATGGTATTTGCCTTTCACTACCTGGCTCATTTCACTCAGCATAATGCTTTCCAGTTCCATCCATGCTGTTGCAAAGGGTAGGAGCTCCTTCTTTTCTTTCTGCTGCATAGAATTCCGTTGTGTAAATGTACCATAGTTTTTTGATCCATTCATTTACCAATGGGCACCTAGGTTGCTTCCAACAATGTGCTATTGTAAATTGTGCTGTTATGAATTTTAGGGTGCACAGGTTCTTTTGGATTGGTGTTTCAGGGTTCTTAGGATATACTCCTAACAGTGGAATTGCTGGGTCAAAAGACATGTTCATTTTTAGTTTTCTTAGAAAATTTCATACTGTTATCCATAGTGGTTGTACCAGTCTGAAATCCCACCAACAGTGAACCAGGGTCCCATTTTCCCCATAACCTCTCCAACACCTGTTGTTTGTTGCTTTGTTTGATAGCCATTCTCACCGGTGTAAAGTGGTATCTCATTGTGGTTTTAATTCGCATCTCTCTAATAGCTAGAGATATTGAGCATCTTTTCACGTGTCTCTGAATCCTCTGTATGTCCTCCTTGAAGAAGTATCTGTTCAAGTCCTTTGCCCACTTTTTAATTGGGTTGCTTGTCTTCTTAGAGTGGAGTCATGTAAGTTCTTTGTATATTTTGCAGATTAAACCCTTGTCTGAGGTATCATTGGCAAATATGTTTTCCCATACAGTTAGTTCTATTATTATTGTAATACTGCTTTCGTTAGCCATGCAGAAGCTTTTTATTTTGATGAGATCCCATTGTTTATTCTTTCTTTTATGTCCCTTGCTCTAGAGAACATATCAGTAAAAATGTTGCTGCATGAAATATCTGAGATGTTCCTGCCAATGTTCTCCTCTGGGACTTTAATGGTGTCATGACTTATATTTAAGTCTTTTATCCACCATGAATTTATTTTGGTATATGGTGTAAGTTGGTGTTCAAGTCTCATTTTTTTGCATATAGGGGTCCAGTTCTCCCAACACCATTTGTTAGAGGGGCTATTTTTACTCTATTTTATGTTACTGCCCCCTTTTTCGAATATTATTTGCCCATACACACTTGCATTTATTTCTGGGCTCTGTGTTCTGTTCCACTGGTCTATGTGACTGTTTTTATGCCAGTACCAGGCTGTTTTGATTACAGTGGCCTTGTAATACAGTTTAGTATCAGGTATTGTGATCCCTCCTACTTTGTTCTTCTTTCTTAACATTGCAGCTGCTATTCGGGGTCTTTTATGGTTCCATATAAATTTTTGAAGTGTTTGTTCTATGTCTGTGAAATATGCCATTGGTACTTTAATAGGTATTGCATTGAATCTGTAAATTGCTTTGGGTAGTATGGACATTTTGATGATGTTAATTCTTCCAATCCA